>NW_018480062.1:764177-781638 GCF_002113885.1 Mizuhopecten yessoensis | reverse complement strand
AAAAAAAAAAAAAAAAATATAAAAAAAAAAAAAAAGTTAACACCATGTATAACTGTGTAGTTAGTTCATTAACCAGTGTCGTCTCTAAGGGAACAAAATTGCTCATCTGTCGCCCATTGTCATCCATGGAACTATTTCTTTTCTTGAAACTCTCACATTCCCTTCCTTTCGCTGGCCATGGTACGTCCATAGTTGGCCGCTTGCCAGATTTGACCAATAGGATGTCGTCTGCTACATGTACCATGTGGCAAGTCATCTTCAATTAAATTTAGTCCCATATTTCGTTTTATTTCTCTTTTAATAGTATGTGATGACAACCAATGAAACAGTATAACAGCAGTTATCCGGAACGATTGAGAATCGTCCTTTTAATTTGGGCTATGCTACTTTCTGCAGTTCTATGAATGTCTTTTGAACAAATGGTAAACACATATGCATGCTTAGGATCCTCAGATGTATAAGGTATATTTAGTTTGCTGGTTTTCAGATCTATTTCAGAAGAAATATTCCTCATTATCATCCACAAAGCATCTTTATCCCTCTGGTGCGTTGTCCTCTCCGTCGGTCCGTCAAGCCGTGGGTACATGTTGGGTTAGAGGTTCCTCCGTTTACATAGATACAATATTAATAAGCCCATCAATCTTCAAACAATTAATGTAACTACGAGAGAGTACTACACCATTGTATCAAAAATAGGTCACTGTATCTTTTATTTTCCGTTTCGCTGACTTTGGTTCAACTTTGCTTTTCGATCTACTTCACTCAAAGCAGGATAGGGGATTTTATGCGATTTAAAACATGATTTCGTAGATTACAAAGTCTTCGTTCTTGTGCTGTTTTTGTAATCGTATCACGTCAGACACGGTCGAAATGAAAGAGGAAGAAAAGATAAAGGCCAACACTGTTCGTACGTCTGATTGGTCAGTCAAGCTCATGTTCTCATATCACAATTTTTGTCAAAAACTTCCTTAAATTGTAATCCTGTCTGATAAGTTTGTATAAGTTATACTTCAGTTTCATTTTCGATTTCTTGCATAAAATATCGGTTAGTGTTCTTAGTTTTTATTTACTAAAAAGCCTCAGACCATCAGATACCATCTTTATTGCGGTATGCTTGAAAGCTTACATCCTACATTTTGTACTTGTATATGTATGCATGTTTCAGTAGGATATTGTATAGTGGATGCTGCGGATACAAAAAAACACACCAATTAATTGAAACTATTTTTGGAAACAGAAGTACTGCCCTCGTATTATTCGTATGTTTTATCATCAGCGTCAGACTTAAAATACACGTACCAACTTCATGCGTGAGTCTCTTTACATGAATGTCAACGATTATTTGTCAACGATTTTTTCATTAAATAAAACGTTATTGTGACATGTTTTGCGGATGGGATTCGTTAGAGATATTTATAAATGTGTGGATCATCTGTGAAAGGGCCGGTTCACTGTCAAATGTTCTCTTGGTAATATACACATATACAGCGAAACCTGTGTAATCCGATCCCTGAGGTATCTGACATATTGCCATATCCGACATATGCATATGTATAAAACTACCAAAGCTCAATTGTGTATTATAACACCTTTTCTGGCAATTTATGTATAAATGTATATGTAGTAGGCAAATACACGTACAACTAACAAAAGGACCATGTGGAAGATTAGTCTTTGGCTAAACATGTATTTTATCCTCAATAAATAAAGTTTAGTATTATAACTACAGTGCAGATATACGTATATATGTACATGTTTTTAAAAACTCTATACATAAAGTAAACACTTTATCTGTGCGTGGGTTGAAAATCTCTCTCATCTAAAAAAAACAAAGTGGTCTATATAGATCTGACTAATGCATAGCTAGGTACAATATTTATTAATTCTGCTCTATTCCTAACCATGTGAATCGAGAAAACGCGTACTAGCGGTATACTATATCAGAAAGGATTCTATGATAACGCAATCATGTGGTTTGTGTGGTAAATCTTGTCTGGCCGAGATTATTTTTTTTAATTGGAGATATTTAAAAATCATATTCTTTATCTTATCAACGTCCTTGTATAAGTTTTAATTAAGTAACTTCCGGATGTGAAGTCTAGCGAGTTATTATGCGTATTCCCGCGAACTGCTAATAACATTCCGGGTATTTTACAGTGTGTGGGTATACGTACCGTCTCGACCCGGACATAAGATGAGATCTTTATAGACGGACAATAGGTAAAGAGACACCGGGGGTTCATTGTCATTGTGGTCAGAAACTGGCGGTAAAACCCGATATTCAGGGAAACGTTATTCGTTGCTCTCGGTGTCTCGAAGTTTGAAACCGATGTTTTGGACAGGTAATATCCACTTTTTGTAGGTGTTTACCTTCTGCTTTCAGAAAATCGGAAATCTTAGCCGCCTTCATGAAGGGTATTAAAACTCACCAGTTGAGTCTTTTAGCGCATCGCAACGCTGCTGGACAAAATGACGGAAATCAATTATGTGCATGCTTTATGTTTCACACCAAGAACAAAAGAAGTACATACGGTTCCAGTAGTGAATACTTGTGTTTTTTATGTATATATGCATGTGTAATTTCATACTTGTACAAACAAAACGTCTTTAAAATAATTTGAAAACTTTATACTGGCTATATATACCTGTGATTTATGTACGAAACATGTACACAATGCATGTTTAGATCTTTAAAACTAGTAGATTGTATATGTTTTAAACAATTAAGTTAGGAATGTGCCGGGTTAGGTTTCGCTTCGCACGCCTTAGGGATTAGCCGCATGCTACTTCCGTTCCCTCTGTTCTTTGCCAAGTATAACAAAGATCTTGGGTGGATAGCCGGACAATTTAATTGCTGACCGAACCAGTGACCAACAACCACTAAAGAACAGCCCTTATCACAGGATCACAAGTTTATCCCAGTTATATACTGGTCACTTCCCGGGGTCTATTCTTTGTCTCCTTCCGTAGGTCATCGGTTAACTGACCAGCGATGACCGATGAGGCAACAATTGATGTAAAGGGGATTAATTAGGATCTGTCTAAAAATACCAAACAATACATACAAAATAAAATGTTACAAGTTAAGCATATAAGTGTTTAATTGTTGGGGGATAGTTCTGCGGGCAATTGATTCAAGTGATCAGGGTCCGATAAATTATAAAAAAAATAATCGTCAGTGTCCAATAGATTATGTCACAATTTTCGTCCGACTCCGATAAATAATGGTACAACTTTCATAAGGGTCCGGTCAATTATCGTAAAAAAATTGTCAGCATACAGCTTTCGTCAGTGTGCGGTAAATAAGCATACAGCTTTCGTCAGTGTGCGGTTAATGAGCATGCAACTTTCGTCAGTGTGCGGTAAATAAGCACCAGCTTTCATCAGTTTGCGGTAAATAAGCACCAGCTTTCGTCAGTGTTGCGTAAATAAGCACCAGCTTTTCGTCAGTGTGCGGTAAATAAGCACCAGTTTTCGTCAGTGTGCGGTAAATAAGCACCAGCTTTCGTCAGGGTGCGGTAAATAAGCACCAGCTTTCATAAGTGTGCGGTAAATATCATCCCATCAACCAGGGCTATAGCCCGGGAGCAGCAAAATCGGTCAGTCCAGATAATGTTGTTCCACCGAATCTAACGGGGGTCTGTGTATAGTAACGGATAGATATTTTATTATTCTTTTTAACCGGTATTTTATTTCGAAATCGGTTGATCTACTTCATACTTGAAAAATACATAACCATAGGAGTGACTACATAGAATACATGTTTCCAGCTTATATAAACTCTTCTCTCCCAAATCGTTTGGACAGGTTCCAGTGAACTCGAGTGTCAGATTAGACAAGTTCGTTGTTTTAGAATTTCTCCATAGGTTCAGACACTAATCCAGCTGAGAACTCAGAATGTGAAGTCCTATATTTATAAGTCTCCGAGGAATTTCGAGCGACACTTTTTTTTATCAGATTAGTCTCTAGGTCGTTGTACTCGGGGCACACTTATAAGGTCAAATACCACCAGCCTTCCCCTGATAGCTCCGAGGTGATCTACTAAACACCTCCGGACATTTATATGTATTTACTTATCATTTTATAGGAGAATGACCCACCACCGTTGTACATTGTACACTGTTAACTATTTACACGAATAGGGGAAAAGTCAATAACACCAGTATACAAGCTAAGCTTATAGTTTTCTAAACAAAGAAAATCGGGGGAAACATTATATACGGAATAAACAAAACATCTTTCGAGTTTATTTTCATGTGATGCATATATATATATTCATAAATGTATTAGTATTAAGACAAATACATGTTCTATGCATAGGGGTCAGATTCTCCAGAGCGAGCGGGATCGTTTTAGCCCCATTCACTCTCCTCAACCCCTCCCAACACCGCCCCTCCCATTTTATAAAACTACCAATACCCCTGCGAAACCCAAACTATATACGATGATTGTATAACCCAACCGTATATAATTAGTATACTCTAAATACATGTCTATAATTTCATAGGCTGAAATATCAATCCCTAAGAAATACATTTCAAATTGTTCATGAAAATATTCACAATCAAATACATTTTTTTTTTAGGTTTGATGTTTTTACAAATACACTCCAATATACATGTATGTCATGCCACGACATACATTAGATTATGCTTTCCAAGTCTGTGGTCATGTCAGTTTCATTAACTTGAGCATGATTAAAATTGGAAAACTGGCGTTTCTAAATATAACTAATTTCTATTTATTTGAATTAATAAACTCAATATTATGATATGAGAGGAAAAGAGGACACGCTACGGCGGCGAGCATTAATGGGTGAAATGCCAAACTTTGTTCATTATTATAATTATCTATGTTTCAAACTCAACTTGGTCTGTTACGTTAATTTTGTAGACCAGTTTAGTGTTCTTTTGTTATGTAACAACGTAGGCAGTAATTCCCTGTGTTGTCTACAAGTATGTTCGGTCAAATCACTTATATGTAACACCCGGAAACATAGCATGACAATCTATACATATATATAAGCTACTGGCCAGCTGATGACCATGGTCAGCCAGCTGTCAACACCAACGGGTGGACATGTACACACCCTGGCCGCAAGCACCTCGTCACTATGTTAATGACGTCATTTATTGACCATTGGTCTTGTCCGTGTTACTATCGTGACGTAATAGTGTTGGTCATTTGGGTGATAGAAGGAGGCAGATGTTCGTTTCTATTCTGTATTAATAGCAGACCCAAGATGACAGCTTCTGTGTTATACAATTTGTACATAAGATAATTAAAAAACAAACTGAGGCCGGATTCCTAAATACGTAAAACCCGATTTCTTTTTTTAATGACAACATTGTTCGTGTTAACCAATACCCACACAAGAAAAGTTGGTATATCACCCATGAATATTTTGTAAATAACCATTTTGGAGGCTGAAACTTTCGGTCTTGGAGTGGGTATCAGCAGTAATCGAACTTCACGTGCAAGTGTACAGCCTACTTCCAGTTTAGAAATAAAGAACTAGAACTAGTTTAGGTACTAGAGAGACTGTCAAATTATTAATTAATTATAGAGATTTAATTTCCAAATCAATATATTGTAATTCTACTTTTAATTTATTTATTCGCTAAATCTTTCACAAAGCCTCATAAATTATTAGATTTCATGTAAGATCTATATGTTTCCAATCAAGTAATACTCATACCAACTTTTAAGCACGTTTGTAACAAATTAAAAAAGTGTCATCTTGTCGTTACATGCTAAACAAACTCCAAGAAATCTGATGATTAAAGACCGCATGTTATGTACACCTTATACAGAATGTACAATGTCGAATCGGATCTATCGACTATGTTTATACATTTGTAAAAACATCAACTTGATTTACATAACAACATACTATTTAAAGTCATGTGGCAACCACACCTGATACTACACAATTTCATTGAAGCATGTCATTACATGTCCATGTTATATTCAGCCAAATTGGCTGACATAATATTCAAATTGTGAACCACGGAATTAGACATCTTATAGGAATCTTATACAATCTGTGGTGTGAACTGAAAGCAGTTCTTTAACGTGTAGAGTTTTCATATTATGAAAGGGGAAATTTAAACGGAATTGTAAGGAAACATTTTGTCAGTTACATGTACTAGTGTAAAAAGAAACTTTCTCGGGGAAAGACCCAGTGGGCGTGAAAACCAGTTTAAATTTCAGATCAGGAAACGATTCTCCCCACTCTCATTTTTTTGTGCAAATTGGTGTCCATTTCAGAGAGGTCGGAGTGATTCAATGTCATTTATTTCACTAAAATCCAAATAGCATAAATCTTAACATTTGTTAGGCGATTCAGTATAGTTTGGTTATGTACCTCAATGCTATTTCTTTGAACAAACTTGTTAGCCTGGCAGGCTACAGACAGAATATCGCTGCTATATAATTCTTTGGGACCCTTGAGCTGTATTTGACCCTGTGACCTAGGACTACCCAATGCTATCTATTCGGACGAAGTTGGAAACGTTGTCTCAGCTCATCCTAACCAAAGGGACCGACTATTTGTTACAACTATATTTGGACGTAAACTATGTAAATTTACAAGCATTGGGGTGGCATTTTTACTGAAAGTCCATCTACACCACTAAAACATGTAAAAATTCTCTGAACTCCTTAGTTTAGCTCCAAATATAGCTGAAACAAATCCTCAGGTCCCTGTGATCCTGACAAGGACCAAACAAAATACTTGTATCATTACTCCAAACGTCGTTAGAAGACATCGTTTAAAATTTTATCACATTTTATCCCTGTGATCGTGTATGTGAGGTCTGTATAATTTATCTTAACTAATTTGATTGTAGCAGGTAGTTTTCAGCTTACCTTGAAGCAATAGGGACTTGGTCATTTGTAACACTATATTTGCACCTATACATTTTAGGGGTTTAGACCTGCTTTCCGTAAAATAGCCACCCCTAATGATGATATATATATGTATATATCATCATTAGGGGTGGCATGATCAAACCCCTAAAACCCCTAAAATTATTCTGAATATTTTAGTTTAGGTCCAAATATATCTGTAACAAATTATCAGGTCCCTGTGTTTGCAGCAAACGCCTGTGAGTTTATGGTACATTGTCCTATGACCAAAAATATGATGTAGGGTCATACATGTATTTGTCCAATAGCTACTTACTGAGCAAAGTCGGCCGGGGTCATATACCAACAGAGGTTATTGTACATGTCACTAACAGCTGTTGCCAACTTCCAGACCCTACGTCCATAGCATTTGGCAAGAACAGTAGTTGCATGTATCTGTAAAGGAGTGGTACATTACCTAGATGCACTATCATAGTAAAAAGCATTCAAAGTCCTCTGCCACAGTTTCAGAAATCCTAGTCATATTTGGTCAGAAGGTACATGTTGTTTCTTCTGATAAATGACCTGCACCCTCTTTTCAAGCAAGCAATTCAAACAACTTCTCCAATGATACACTAAATTGTGCCTATAGCTTGTTAGAATAAACAGCTTTCACGTTTTTGCTTCAGCACAGACTTTGTATCACATCACTACTGTAACCTGTATTTTGTAAACCTGAGATTTCCCTGTCAAAAGGCCAAGAATAAAACTGCTGTACTCACACCTTCCTTTGTTAAGTGTACAGAACAATGGCAGAATACAGCATCATACCCAGTCCCCCTGTCAACACTAATAAGTGAGGAAGGAATACCATATTCGCCATAATAAGTAACAATGGCACATGTACAGGAAGAAATGGCTGAAGGGGGCATTTATTGATATAACAAACACAGGTTGAAAAAAAGTGAATTTAGTAATATATTTTGTTAACTGAGGAGGGCCAGAATGGGGAGGGGGGGTAGTTGTTTGGGATCAGGGGTGCTTATATCATTTAACAAGTGCTGGAGAGAGGTAATTAGGAGAACAGTGCTTATTATGGCAAATATGATACCTTGGATGTTATTATAGCTAGGATATACAGGAATATAATACGCCAACATGTGAAGAGTTGCAAATCAGGAAGATTTAAAAACATAAAAAACAAGATAGATCATACATGTATATTGTTTTGTTTTTATTGATGATGTAACAAGTCCAGCATCCGTAACTACAAACCCACAATGGACCAATATTCTATTGTGCTTACCTATAGGTTATAATATAAAACTAAGTTGTGCATGTATTTCACACAGGTAATAACACCACCTAAATCCTTGTTACAACCCACATAAATGGCACTATTGATATCATTCTATAACATACATTGTGAATTAATACAATGAGTACAACAATTCATCTTGAATTTATAACAAGTTAAACTCTTCTATCATGAGAAGAACGTTTTGTCTCGACCTACATAATATAATTACAATTCTCTCTTTACAGAATATTAAAATTTAAAACTGGTATATATATTCTGGAACCAGCAAATTCAAGTGATCGTAATTAGATTGATCACCATTTCTTTCTTAGTATCCTCTCTCCCATTTCTTTATCTATAAGTGACGTCAATGTTGGAGACTTTCTTTCATCAACACATGCATAACAATCAGACATACATGTATCACAATTAGTGTTTGTATAAATCTCAAAACTCCTTCAGATTATCACATGCATTTTCTCTAATTTAATGCAGAACATACATTTCGCCCAATCATCAGGAGCAGACAATTGAGTATTTAAAAGAATCGAGAAACAGAATTATCATCTCATAAAGCAGAATAATCAATGCATACAAACACTGAGTGTTCCACCAAACAAACAGGTTTTAAAGGTAATAAGGTAATTTGCAGGTAAATTATTGATCACAAGTTAAATATATCATAATGCAAGATTGTGAGATTAAAAATAGTTTGTCTAAATATCGCACATCTATGATAATTAAATTTTGTAACAACCTAAATAAAGGTAATTTACAATACAACATATGTTCAAATCATAAACTAAAGCAAAAGGAAATACAAATATATAAATAAAATATGCTGTAATCTTTAGACTTCTTATGAAGTAAGGTAACATAACAAATGATAGAAAAAACAGTAACAAGACAACCTAATAACAAACATAGTAATTAATTGCCATTTACAAGGAAAATTATCAAAAAATCACTAAGGTGGAATGGTTTTACACTTGATAATATAACATTTGACCCGATATATCTAACCAAGGGATTTGTACTTAATATACATGTCCCTGGTCTCTCCTGAAGTAATACATGTTTTGCTTATGTATGTGAAGTTATAGTAATTTATATTTTTGACAACCATGGAAATATAAATATTGCTATACATACTATTTCCCATCCAAATTCAAGCATTATAGATCAGAGTATGTATAATTAATGTATAACAAGTTCTAAGAACTTCAAATGAAAACTATTAAAACTAATTACTTTAACACCTGTGAATTTACTTTCTAACTTTCCTCAATTTTTAGGGATCATATATCGCTACATTTCTCTATAGGTTTTAAGTAAATTAATCCGTAAATTTTGGCTTGATAATTAATTGATACAATAAATATTCTTTGAAGCTTTATAGCTACAGAATCACAATATGTAATACATGTTTCAGTTCAATTATTATTCACTGCATCTCTTTGTTGGTCCGATTCTGCGCTTCGTAAATCAGGTAGAGAATGTGAGTTATGTGAAAGTGTGTATTCCCGGTTTGGCAGATTTTGTTGCGGCCCCATCACAGTCTTCTTTAACCAGTACAGATGAGAAATCTCATCCCCCATACACCGCAGGTGTCGCCCACAAGTCTTAGAAAAGTGTTCATCACCCATAAAGCGGAGAATTTGCCCGCAAACACTTTTGACGTTTATGTGTTCCAGGATACCAGGAGGTAGAGAGTTTCGGCGGTTATCAACATGGGTGCTCTGTAGCCGGTCAGAAATAATTTGATTGAACTCCACCCCCGACAATGGACGTGCTTGACCATTTTCCTCACTATGGCCCTGTCTCTCCTGGTCTTCATCTGCCAATGGAAGACCCATTGTGAACTCCTGAAAATAAAAGTCATTTTCTTTTAATATATATATATATAAGATCATTTTACACTGATGCAAACTTTTGTAACACAGAGATTTAAGTTATNGTAGGAAGGGGGGAGAACAACAATGTAAGTTTGTGTAGTAGCAACTCATGAGACAGTAGGTATCGCCATGTTGTTATAATGGTTTCGTTATTATCGGGTGTATAAAAATAGAACACCAGCTGGTCTCGGCCTAATATTACAACTTTACAAATGTTCACCTTCCTGTACTTTTTTGATTATTTCCTATTTCATCTGTTCTGAAACATAAGCAAACAGTACTCACCACTTCCTTTTGGGAATTCACTTTGAAACAGTCGGATTTCCCTTTACATTACTTCCGTACTTCCAGTCGCTGGTATGTTCTCTCGCTAATGGCTCTTTTCACTTTTGGGATTTCCTGTCTCGTGAGGGTATTCCTCAGTTCAACCAATCAAATCTAGTGTTTGTTCGTTGTGATTAAAATAGAAACGCGGTAATCCCTATGCCCAAATATGTAAGGCTCTGCACGCGTTGTGAATGGCCCAAATCAAACTGACGCTCGATCACATGAGCCGTGCTATCGGAACGAAGCCTCTTGGTAGCCATCTTGATCGCACAGACTACCGACGTATTTGAGGGTGTCTCTTTTCAACCGCTCATAAAGCGGTGATCGTTTCTCTTCTTCGATTATTATTCCTGACGATTCGGACGAGTTTTCACTAAGGATGGCTACGGAAGGAATTCAAATGGGGTCGAACTACCCTGTTAAAGGAAATTTGTTCGCTGAAATTCATAAACAGCTGGGGCTTATGCCAGGTTTTAAGGGACTTGGACAGGATATGAGTAAGTTAGATCAACAAACACAGACGCCCGGTAGTGCTTCTCCCTTGGAAAAGATCAGACTAGAATCTGAGGTTATTGCAACTGATGTTATCAGCAGTTTTGGACTTGAAGAGTGTAAGAAACCTATGGACAGATATTGCAAAACAATGCGTAGAAATGTTCAGGAATTATCAGACCGACATGAGATTGCATTCAAGGGAATGGTCAACAAGCTAAACGTTGACGATTCAAATGCTTTTCCAACATTTGTGTCTGTGGTAGATGAAATTTTTGAGGATGGACAAATTAACTGGGGTAGAATTGTTGCTGTTTACACATTCGCATCTCGGTTAGCATTGCATTGTCGCGTAAACACTCCAGATTGTGATGAAAGAATAGCTTTGTATGCAGGGAAATATGTTGCTAGCAAACTAGGGAGATGGATTCTTGATAATGGAGGATGGGTAAGAATAAATTATTTAAAGATTTTTTTTTTAAATTTGAATGTAACGTTGCAGTACACTGAGTGGTTAAAAATATGAACAAACTATAAAAATATAATTACACTGGAACACATAACAGTTGTAAGATATGAATGTGTTTTGTTTACAAAAGTGGAATCTATTATTTTGAATGCCACATTTTTGTTGTAAATACACCTTTAAAAATATCATTAAAGTAAATGGAACAGTAATATTTGAAAGGGTTATGCCGATCATTCTTAAATTGATTTTCTCCAATAATGTTTGTGAAAATTTGAGGACAAACATATTTTATACAAAAACTCAATTGATATTTATACACGATTTGTATGAATTGGGTGTTTTGTAATATAGCTGTTCTCAACAGCAATATGTTATAAATTGTGCATTTTGATCTTGTCCATATGTCCAGTAAACTAGATATATATTTCAGCTGATTGATTTAAAAAAATGTAAAACAATGAAACTCCAGGAGATAATATTTCAAATAAAAGGTTTGGATTTTATCCAAATATTTGTGGTAAATACTTTAAAAATGTGTTGTCTCGCCAATAAGTATCAATGCTATTTTTAAACATCAAATAAATTGGATGCGTGCCAGTTTCAGTATTGATCCTATTGCTGAAACTTGGCTATAGAGACTTGGAACAACCATTCATGTTAAATTGTTGTGGTTTTACACAGAATGTCTACTATTTAAACTTTTGGCATGTGTCCAATACTGTCTGACATGAAACTGCTTGATAGGTTGGTTGGTATACACCTAGACATTGTGTGTATATAATACACCTACTTTACAGTCAAGCACTCCCTACATGTAATACATACACTGAGTCATCAGCATAGCAACGATTCTTGACAAGAGTTTATCCGAAAACAAGATTCTGTGAATTAAATTCAATAAAAGGGAAACGAGAGCAACAATTTTTTTGTGGTGGATTAGGGTCCGTTATAATGTTATTTTCCCATAATGTTTTTTGCTGAGTTTTCTCCCAATATCATTAAAAAATAAATATTCCCGGCCCCCACATCATGTTTTTGTGTGAAATGTGTCTATAGTCATAAGGTGCAGGCCCTTGTGGAAAAAGGTAGAAAAGTCACTGAAGATATACAGGAAAGAAAGGAAAATCTTCCAATAGCTAATTTGATTTGAAGTATCCATAAGAAGCTTTTCAAACAAGATGTAATACAGAACTTAAAAAAGTATAGGGCTTTTTGATTCAAATGAATTTTAAATTTCAAGGATTGTTAATTTTGTTCTTTTTAGGATGCCTTTGCGGATTATTTCCCTGAACAGGGTGCAATGGAAGACAAACTTTGGAAGGGATTGGTCTATACTGCCATGGGCCTCGGAGCTTTAGCCACCATGGTGGCCACAAGGTGACGGAGAATGAAAGGAAATGTTAATGCAAGCAGAAGAATGATCTGGGGAATGACTGGTGGTGTGGCAGTGTAGTGTTTGTGGGACGTGTGAACTTCAATAGGAGGCTGTTTGACCAAAGACTAGTTAGCTTAACATATCTCCACTCAAATAATGGAGGGTGTCATTATCATTCTTAACTTATTTTTTAGTCACATTTGTGTACATGTATGTACTTACGGAGTAACATAATAACATCGAAAATAAATATATTATTAAAAGTGGGCGCCAGAATCACCAAAACCTAAGCCTTTACTTTCTTTTTACATAAAGGGAGTAAGTTTTAATCATTTTCTCTTTACTATTTGTTTCTAGCAGATTTGCAATAAAAATAATGACAAGTTATATTAACAAGTTTACTCTAAACAAAAGTAACATTTCAGAATGAAATTTAAATAGTTTCATTCTGAAATAACGTTGCTACATAGCGATTAGATAGTAGTTATCTGATTTGAGCTTTGCTATCCATGCGGTAATTAATTGTTTCTGTTTTGCTCAAAACATTTTTTAGTATATTATTTAAGATGCTTCAGCAATCATTCTCACTTATATGTATATATCTTTTCTAAAAGATATTTGCATTAACTATTTTGCCTCTATAATTTCTAACGAATGATATTGATACAATGATGTTAGGTTGATTCGCCTTTGAACTTTCGGCCTCCTTAATCAGAGTGTGTAATTTTATGTGAACATCATAGAAGTGACTGGATTTATTCAGATTTGAAAGAATCATTTGTGGAACTTTTTTCTAGTCATCTTCAAACAATTATTCATGTTTGGGGGTGGGGGTGATGACTCGGCGTATTCATTGCAAATAATATTGACTGGCAAATGGGTCGAGTCTTCAGCATAACGAGGGCTAAAAGCCATAAAACGTGCTGATGATGCTGTATATTGATTGACCTTTTGAAGATTGCAAATACAGAAGCTTTAGTAAATATTGCCCATCTCACCTTGTTAGTAACCAAAGTATCCGAACTCGAGATCATTACTGAATTAATACAAAAAGATCTGATATAACAGGTGTTTTGGTCCAATATTTAAAGAAAATCTAAATACAAGATCTGATTAATTACAATTACTAGACTTTTGAATTGTAAAAATGTTTGAATACTTTGCCAAATACAGTTATAATACAGGGTAAGGTTGGGGAACACATTGGAATCTGTATGTTACAGTAACTGATCAGGTAATAGCTCCTGATTTTCATGCAAGAATCACGATTGCTTGTTGTATTCTGAAACATGGGGTAGTGGCATTATCAATGTTTTTAATTACAATTTTATAGCAAAATACGATCTGTGGACATGTGCAATAGTGATGTCAAGGTCTGTTGGCTACTCTTACCAGGGGCCAGTTATTATGTGAACATTGGAATTCTGTTGATGAGGGCTTCGGTACTAATTCAGAAAAATTGTAGAAAGCATGCCATTTACAGAAATTAATTGTACTAGGTTGAATTATCTGTAAATTAACACCAATGTCATGACTTGATGGATCTACTGCAGGGGTGTACACTATACTTACCAGATGCTGAAGTCTAGAAGTTTTTTTTATTTCGATACTAGAGAACAATTTCAATATTTGCTTTGCAACTATATTGAAATAGAATCGTAGAATTTCGTAAAATCTGCCTTGTTGGCTGGCACTTTTGGATATTGGACACCCCGGCATTGATATAAATTCTGATGAACTGTTTTTGAAGTACATTTTATTTTTTCCTGAAAGTGGTTTTCAGAATTAAATTTCACTTCACATTTGATTAATCTGTAATAATTGATAATTTCTGTAATTATTTGATTTTCTCTTTGAGATCAATTAGAAATGACAAAAGGAGGTCAATATTTTTGCCCTTTTTCAAAATATTTTTTCTCCCAAAAATCACATGTCATCATAAACTAACAAAGATATCATTATATAAAATGAATCGAAATTTGTAATACCTAAGTGTTTACTATTGCCAGTTTTTAGTGCTACTTTACTTAGTAAAGTTTTGTTTATTACGGAAAAACTGAAGTATAAAGGAAGAATGATTCATTTATTGTACATTTGAATTGAAATGTGAAGATCGTAAATACGTGCTGTGCTGACTACATATTGAAATATTGAGTTGATTTGTTGGACAGCTTGAATTTTCTTTGTTGAATATCAATACTCAAAGTAAATAAAGTATTAATATTGTCAAATTTCATTGAAGCTCTTTGATCTGTTATGTTTACGATGTGTATCATTATAATCAAAATGCCCCAAATTCAACTGTGTTAAGTACATGTTGAAATGTGGTAAAGGATAAACAACATGCTTACTTTTATTAGAATCCAAATAATTTTACATACATTGTATAAACATCTTTTTATTCAATTCAGAAACGACATATCCCATGGTGTAATATTTTAGCAAGTGTACAATTTATCAATTATTTGAAATAAAAAATAAAACTTACAACTTAAACTGTTTGTTTTTATTTGTAGAGTGAATTAGTGACTATGAAGTGTGCTTGTCCAGATCTACAATGTAGATCATTACTCAGTTATATAATTACAACACTTGGGTTCTCCGTCTTTACCTGTATACTGTTTATTTTCTGCATTGTCTCCCTAACCAGTCTTTTTTGCTGTAAATAGTATTAAATCCTTTACAACAATAATGTGAGAAAAAAACCACGAGTTTAAAGGTTTCTTTATGAAAAGAAATGCCACTGCTTGATTGCTGTATAGATTTCACTAGGAAGTGAAACAAGAGAGTTGGGTAGAAAAAGATAAAATGAACTGGACAATGGAGTATTTTTTCAGTTGTGTTATTTCGTCCTTTCAATCTTAAGAAATTGCCTAGATTTGAATGGGGCAATGTTAGATTTGAACAATTGTCACTACTTCCTAGTTGCAAGTACGTATTATGAGTGCTATACATCTCTTTACTGTCGAGGTCACATATCCTCCAGTCATGCAGTATGTTACAAAATAAACGAGGAACATATAACTTCGGGGTTTATACAAACAATAATTACCCTGTTACATTGATTTCAATTGATGATCAACGATTGAATACACGACGGCAGGATGTGACTGGGTGACATAAATTCCAATCTACCGGGAAGTCCAGACTAGTGTATTGTTAGGCTACCATATAAGGAGCACATAAAAAATACTATAGTTTATCAGTAACTTCCGTATGATTAAATACTTAAACATATATGGACATGTGTCTCGTTTATACTGCGGAACTTAAAATTACTAACACCACAGACTTTGTTATGTGTATAGTTTGGCTTCTGGGTTCCAGTTTTGTCTTTTTGATGCTGTGGTGATGCTAGAATTCAGGTGTGTTTATTGTAGTTTACAAACCCAATACTTACTTCTTAAGTATCCAATGCTGTAATGAATTTGATATTCTTAATTGAGTAAATAAATGCTATCCAATACGATTAGCATGTACATGTATTTCACTGATGTATCAGAACACCAATATTTTCCCACGGGCAAAAAATCTTTTTACTGACAATTTAGTATAGCTGTACATTTTTGAAGGAGAATGTCATGTTTTGGAAATCAAACTGCTTTTGTGAAACAGGAAAAACAATTGAAAAAAAATGTAAATATTGTTTTGTAAATTAAAATTGAAGATTAAATTTGCTAACAACAACTAATAATAAAACCAACAAGAATACAATCGACACCAGGAACTGTAAACATTTATCTAGATAATCAGTTAGAATCGGATTGTAGGATCAACTGAAAACAACCTAGGCATATTAACTTGTAGGCTTGGAATAGTTGTACTGGCGTATGAACGAGAATACAAGGAAACTCGTATTCTAGGTATTCTTTAACTTTCCCATTAAACCAATGTTCCAAATGTATATATTATTGTTCTCCTGAACAGTAAACACGGTATAGATAACTAGCTAAGGTAATATTTTTAGATTCGTTGCTATTGTCACGCAAGAATGGAATATACGTATATACCTGTGTTTACGTTTTAAAAGAATTTACGAGAAAAACAATCTATTTAACAACACTCATAAACAGTCGCATGTTTTTATGTCCTTTATTGCACAGTAAACATGTTTTCCTTCCTCACGTGTCTCGTATTTGACCTACATATCCAGTCGATGACATCACTTTTGCACTCAACTATTATGAAACAAAGTATTGCTACCCACGGATCGATAATATACTGAACGGTAATTATAAAAGTCAGTCAGGGTAACGTACTATATATTTAGTCAATGTTACTACATTTTAACGACAAATCAAATTATCATAGCTAGGTAGTGAAGGTCGCTTACTACAAAGTTAGTCAAGGTTACATACTACACAGTTAGTCAAGGTAATATACTACAAAGTTAGTCAAGATAACGCACTATACAGTCAAGGTAATATACTACAAAGTTAGTCAAGATAACGCACTATACAGTCAAGGTAATATACTACAAAGTTAGTCAAGATAACGCACTATACAGTCAAGGTAATATACTACATAGTTAGTGAAGATAACGCACTATACAGTCAAGGTAATATACTACTAAGTGAGTCAAGATAACGCACCATACAGTCAAGGTAATATACTAAAAAGTTAGTCAAGATAACGCACTATACAGTCAAGGTAATATACTACAAAGTTAGTCAAGATAACGCACTATACAGTCAAGGTAATATACTACAAAGTTAGTCAAGATAACGCACTATACAGTCAAGGTAATATACTAC
>NW_018480062.1:731321-763548 GCF_002113885.1 Mizuhopecten yessoensis | reverse complement strand
CTAGTCAAGATGACGTGCTACACAGCTAGTTAAGATGACGTGCTACACAGCTAGTTAAGATGACATGCTACACAACAAGTCAAGATGACGTGCTACACAGCTAGTCAAGATGACGTGCTACACAGCTAGTCAAGATGACGTGCTACACAGCTAGTTAAGATGACGTGCTACACAACTAGTCAAGATGACGTGCTACACAGCTAGTTAAGATGACATGCTACACAGCTAGTTACGATGACGTGCTACACAGCTAGTTAAGATGACATACTACACAACTAGTCAAGATGACGTGCTACACAACTAGTCAAAATGACGTGCTACCCAGCTAGTCAAGATAACGTGCTACACAACTAGTCAAAATGACGGGCTACAAAACTAGTCAAGATGACGGGCTACAAAACTAGTCAAGATGACGCGCTACACAGCTAGTCAAGATGACGGGCTACACAGCTAGTCAAGATGACTTGCTACACAACTAGTCAAGATGACGTGCTACACAACTAGTAAAGATGACATGCTACAAAGGTAGAAACTATTATGTACTACAAAGTTACTCAAGGTAACGTACTGCAACGTTGGTCAGGGCTTAGCCGTGACGTACTCTAAAGTTAGTCAATGTTATGCGTCATACAACAAATTAAGACGACGAATAGTTGGATAACATGGAATGACATTTTTCAGTTAGCAGTCCACTGTTCCTAGGTTTGGTATTAATTATTAGATTCCTCTCGTTTACAAAGTAGGGTTATTCAAGAATCCAGCTGAATGGTTTAAGGTTGCTGGAAAACCTTTGTAACATCCGATGAATGTAGACACACAAATATATGTATTACAATATAAATGGAACAAGCTTGTCCCTTGTCATACATCTATCTCGTTTGTGGGATGGTCCCGTATCAGTCTATCATAACACTACAAAACAAAAGCTGGAACCTTCTAACACAGATGATAGACATTTAGCTGAAGAAGCTTTTAGAATCGGATTTAACGGTTAAGTAATAAAGGTCTTGGATTATTAACTAGCGTGTGTTAAAAATCAATTGTATCATAGAAATTCTGTTCCTTTTACATATCTTTATATAATATAATCTTGCTTGTAACAAGCATTTTCATTGGCTTAACAAGTTATGTTATCAACACATAACGTGAAATAATGACGTTGCCGTTTGTAACGTCGCTTTTGATTGGCTGATACAACGGCGTAATAATTTGTAAGAGAAAAGAGACCATCAATAAAAGTGGATTTCCACATGGATTGTGTATAATAGATTAAATTATAGGGATTGACTTGAATATATTTTTTAAGTAATGTAACTATAGCACAAAAAACTGGAGTGTACTCTCATCATAAACCGCTTCGCGGTTTATTTAGAGTACACTCCGTTTTTTGTGTGTTTTATCTCCATAACATAAAAAATATATTCAAGTTAATCCTCAAGTATTATGTTTATTACAGAGGTATATTGTAATTAGCTAAGTTAATATTTTTAGATTTGTTGCTGTTGTCACGCAAGACGGAGCTATACTCGTGTTTACGTTTTTCAGATAATTAATATACAGCAATCGATTCAATAATGCACGTAAACACTACCACATGTTAAATTTACATTTTTTGACCGTAAACATGTTTTTCTTCCTCAATTGTCTCGTGTTTGACCTACATATCCGGCCAATGACAACATTAATGCACTTATTGTGTGCACTATATCAATACCAAATATAAAACCCAGTATTGCTACTGGCTGATCGATAATGTTATTCTAATAGGTAAGTATAGACTATAGAAAGTCAAGGTAAGGGCCTACTGCAAATTTAGCCTGTGTTAGGACGTCTAACAAATAAAGTGTATAGTCAGTGTAAACGTACTTTAAAGTTAGTCAATATATAACAGGTGGCGTATTACACATTTAGCCAAGGTAACGTGCTACAAATACAGTTAGTGTTAACGTAGTTCAAAGTAAGTCAAGGTAACGTGCTACAACTATAGTCAGTGTTAACGTAGTACAAAGTTAGACAATATAAACCAGGTTGCGTATCAGTAGTACAAAGTTTGTCAATGTTACGTGCTTCAAATATGGTCAGTGTTTATGTAGTACAAAGTTAGTCAAGGTAACGTGCTACCAATATAGTCAGTGTTAACGCAGTACACAGTTAGTCAAGGTAACGTGCTACAAATATAGTCAGCGTTAACGTAGTACAAAGTTATTCAAGGTAACGTGCTACAATTATAGTCAGTGTTTACGTAGAACAAAGCTAGTCAATATAAACCAGGTTGCGTAGACGTAGTACAAAGTAAGTCAATGTAACGTGCTTCAAATATGGTCAGTGTTTACGTAATACAAAGTTAGTCAAGGTAACGTGCTACACATATAGTCAGTGTTAACGTGGTACAAAGTTAGTCTAGGTAACGTGCTACAAATATAGTCAATGTTAACGTAATTTAAAGTTAGTCAAGGTGACGTGCTACAATAATAGTCAGTGTTAACGTAGTACAAAGTTAGTCAATATAAACCAGGTTGCGTATACGTAGTACAAAGTTTGTCAATGTAACGTGCTTCAAATATGGTCAGTGTTTACGTAGTACAAAGTTAGTCAAGGTAACGTGCCACACATATAGTCAGTGTTAACTTGGTACAAAGTTAGTCAAGGTAACGTGCTACAATTATAGTCAGTTTTAACGTAACACAATGTTAGTCAAGGTAACGTGCTACAATTATAGTCAGTGTTCACGTAGTACAAAGTTAGTCAAGGTAACGTGCTACAAATATAGTCAGCGTTAACGTAGTACAAAGTTAGTCTAGGTAACGTGCTACAAATATAGTCAGTGTTAACGCAGAACAAAGTTAGTCAGGGTAACGTGCTACAATAATAGTCAGTTTTAACGTAATACAAAGTTAGTCAAGGTAACGTGCTACAATTATAGTCAGTGTTAACGTAGTACAAAGTTAGTCAATATAAACCAGGTTGCGTATACGTAGTACAAAGTTTGTCAATGTAACGTGCTTCAAATATGGTCAGTGTTTAGGTAGTACAAAGTTAGTTAAGGTAACGTGCTACACATATAGTCAGTGTTAACGTGGTACAAAGTTAGTCAATGTAACGTGCTACAAATATAGTCAGCTTTAACGTAGTACAAAGTTAGTCTAGGTAACGTGCTACAAATATAGTCAGCTTTAACGTAGTACAAAGTTAGTCAATATAAACTAGGTTGCGTATACGTATTACAAAGTTATTCAATGTAACGTGCTACAAATATAGTCAGTGTTAACGTAGTACAAAGTTAGTCTAGGTAAGGTGCTACAAATATAGTCAGTGTTAACGCAGTACTAAGTTAGTCAAGGTAACGTGCTACAATTACAGTCAGTTTTAACGCTGTACAAAGTTAGTCAAGGTAACGTGCTAAAAATATAGTCAGTGTTAACGTAGTACAAAGTTAGTCAACATAAACCAGGTTGCGTATACGTATTACAAAGTTATTCAATGTAACGTGCTACAAGCAAGTCAGCGTCAACGTAGTACAAAGTTATTCAAGGTTAAATGCTACAATTATAGTCAGTGTTAACGTAGTAAAAAGTTAGTCAAGATAACGTGCTACAAATATAGTCAGTGTTAACGTAGTACAAAGTTAGTCAATATAAACCAGGTTGCGTATACGTATTACAAAGTTATTCAATGTAACGTGCTACAAGCAAGTCAGTGTCAACGTAGTACAAAGTTATTCAAGGTTAAATGCTACAATTATAGTCAGTGTTAACGTAGTACAAAGTTAGTCAATATAAACCAGGTTGCGTATACGTAGTACAAAGTTAGTCAAGGCAACGTGCTACAAATATAGTCAGTGTTAACGTAGTAAAAAGTTAGTCAAGGTAACGGGCTACAATTATAGTCAGTGTTAACGTAGTACAAAGTGATTCAAGATATCGTGCTACAAATATAGTCAGTGTTAACTTAGTAAAAAGTTAGTCAAGATAACGTGCTACAAATATAGTCAGTGTTAACGTAGTTCAAAGTTAGTCAAGGTGACGTGCTACAATACTAGTCAGTGTTAACGTAGTACAAAGTTAGTCTATGTAACGTGCTACAAATATAGTCAGTGTTAACGCAGTACAAAGTTAGTCAAGGTAACGTACTACAAATATAGTCAGTGTTAACGCAGTTCTAAGTTAGTCAAGGTAATGTGCTACAAATATAGTCAGTGTTAACGTAGTTCAAAGTTATTCAAGGTAACGTGCTACAAATAGAGTCAGTGTTAACGTAGTACAAAGTTAGTCAATATAAACCAGGTTGCGTATACGTATTACAAAGTTATTCAATGTGACGTGCTACAAGCAAGTCAGTGTCAACGTAGTACAAAGATATTCAAGGTTAAATGCTACAATTATAGTCAGTGTTAACGTAGTAAAAAGTTAGTCAAGGTAACGGGCTACAATTATAGTCAGTGTTAACGTAGTAAAAAGTTAGTCAAGGTAACGTGCTACAATTACAGTCAGTTTTAACGGAATACAAAGTTAGTCAAGGTAACGTGCTCCAATTATAGTCAGTGTTTACGTAGTACAAAGTTAGTCAATATAAACCAGGTTGCGTATAAGTATTACAAAGTTATTCAATGTAACGTGTGCTACAAATATAGTCAGTGTTAACGTAGTTCAAAGTTAGTCAAGGTAACGTGCTACAATAACAGTCAGTTTTAACGTAATACAAAGTTAGTCAAGGTAACGTGCTACTGCTACAATTATAGACAGTTTTAACGTAACACAATGTTAGTCAAGGTAACGTGCTACAATTACAGTCAGTTTTAACGCTGTACAAAGTTAGTCAAGGTAACGTGCTACTGCTACAATTATAGTCAGTTTTAACGTAACACAATGTTCGTCAAGGTAACGTACTACAATTATAGTCAGTGTTCACGTAGTACAAGGTTAGTCAATGTAACGTGCTACAAATATAGTCGGCGTTAACGTAACACAATGTTAGTCAAGGTAACGTGCTACAATTACAGTCAGTTTTAACGCTGTACAGAGTTAGTCAAGGTAACGTGCTACAATTACAGTCAGTTTTAACGCTGTACAGAGTTAGTCAAGGTAACGTGCTACAATTACAGTCAGTTTTAACGCTGTACAGAGTTAGTCAAGGTAACGTGCTACAAATGTAGTCAGTGTTAACGTAGTACAAATTTAGTCTAGGTAACGTGCTACAAATATAGTCAGTGTTAACGCAGTTCTAAGTTAGTCAAGGTAACGTGCTACAAATATAGTCAGTTTTAACGTAGTACAAAGTTATTCAAGGTAACGTGCTACAATTATAGTCAGTGTTTACGTAGAACAAAGCTAGTCAATATAAACCAGGTTGCGTATACGTAGTACAAAGTAAGTCAAGGTAACGTGCTACAAAATATAGTCAGTGTTAACGTAGTACAAAGTTAGTCAAGGTAACGTGCTACAATAATAGTCAGTGTTTACGTAGTACAAAGTTATTCAAGGTAACGTGCTAAAATTATAGTCAGTGATAACGTAGTACAAAGTTAGTCAATCTATACCAGTTAGCGTGCTACAAGGTTAGACAAGGTAACGTGCTACAATTATAGTCAGTGTTAACGTAGTACAAAGTTAGTCAAGAGATAACTTACTACAACATTATCAAAGTTAGGACGCACTACAAAGTTAGTCAAGGTATAATGTACTACTACAAACTTACTCAATATTTTTTAGTGTTTTTTTTTTGGTTTTTCATTACATGTATACATAAACAAGACATTCCCACACATACACAAAAGGACTTGGATCTAGCTTTATCAAATTCTACCATCATCCTCATCATCAACATCATCATCATCATCATCATCATCATCATCATCATCATCATCTACACCTTAATGCAAATATATTCAGGGTTAGGACGCACTATAATGTTCTGTTTGTCGCTCAGGTTAGTATAAACTTCAAGACTTCTCTCGATTGGCAAATTGGGTTATACAAGAACCAAGTCGGCTGGTGTCAAGGTACTGGGTAACCTGTATATATAGCAGTATTTGTATACAGATCTGACCAGTTATACGCATGGTTATAGAGACACATGTAACAGAAACGTGTCTCTTGTCATAGGTGGTTTGTGGAGTGGTCCCGTATTAGAATATCGTACCACTACTCTGATTCAAACTTAAAGGTGGCGCGACCAATAATGATTTAACAAGTAAGCCTTACCCTGAATTACATGTTGAGCAAAACAACTCCCCAAATAATTGGAAAAAAATGTATCATATATTGCTGGAAGTTGTGTAGATATTTGAAGTTGCAAAAAGAGAATATTTGAGTATACCAATACCATGTTTGTTACACAAAGTTCGTCGTCGTCATCAACATCTGTCATATATCCTCCTCCTCCTCCTCCTCCTCCTCCTCCTCCTCATCATCATCATCATCATCATCATCTTTCATATCATTATTCCATCATCATCAGTCAAGATATAATTTAATGCAAAGATAATCAGGGTTAGGACGCACTACAAAGTTAATATATAAACATACCTAAAGTTAGTCAAGGTATTAATCACTACAAAATTGGTGTAAGTAGGGTACTACAAAATTGTCAAGGTAACATTAGTTTACAAAGATAGTCAAGGTACCATACTACAACGTTAATAAAGGCTAAAACGGACAACATAGATAGTGAATGTCAGGACGGTCCACAAAGATAGCCAAATACAACACTACTCTAAAATCAAAATTGACGAAGATTTGTCAGCATACATATACTAGTATAGTTTATTTATTTAGCCGTCCCTGTTTGTCGCTTAGGTTAGTATTTACTCCCAGACTTCTCTCGATTAGCAAATTGGGTTATACAAGAACCTATCCGGCTGGTGTCTAGGTACTGGGTAACCTGTATATATAGAAGTATTTAATGTAACATATCTGACCACTATTACACATGGCTATTGAGATACAAGAAACGTGTCTCTTGTCATAGGTGGTTTGTGGAGTGGTCCCGTATTAGAATATCGTACCACTACTCTGATTCAAACTTGAAGGTGGCGTGACCAATAATGTTCTAACAAGTAAGCCTTACCCTGAATTACATGTTGAGCAAAATAACTCCCCAAATAATTGAAAAGCAAAGTAGCATATATTGTACCAAATTACGTTCATTGTGGAAGTTTGTGTAGATATTTGCAAAGTATTAAAAAAGTCAATATTTGAGTATAACAAAGTCATCATTAATCGTTGTAAAAATGGTAACTACATATTGAACTTGAGCAAATAAGTGTTTAATGTTTTTACAACATGACATGTGATAGTGACAAGCAATTGATTTCTATTGACACCCTCCTTGTACAATGCACATTCATTTATTTATTATGAATAATCACTGAGGTAATTTTGTTTTAAATGTAATCAAGACGGCAGCTGTACTTCATTGTATAAAGACAATATTACTGTATTGTTAGTGTCCTATCTGCGTGCTTAAGTGTCGTACGTCATAGGAAACTGACAATGACACTATGTCAGGAAGGGAAAAAGCGACTGAAAGTTGTCTGTAGTCGATGATCTTATATGTTGACAAACCGTGTACTGATATTAATCAAAGGGCATACTTGCGTCTGCATCTATATTTGGTTATGGTGTAATTTACTATAACTTATTCAAAAAGTTACTGAAATGTAAAATTGTCAAGCATCTTTCACAGTTAACGGCAACATGTAAGAATAGAAACTAAAATCAAGATAAGAATTAAAAAGGGGGAATGAGGAATGATCACAACAAAGGTAAACACATTCTAATCATCCACATACAAAAGGAGGCGAAAACGTCATACTGGTCACAATATTAATAACGTCACACTTTACTTTTATTATATTGACTTCCATTTAAAGTTTCACAGCCTTTTCATCATGCAAAGACAAAATTGGTACTTGTTGAACATTACATTTTGGTAACCATACATACATGTGTACCTATTGATGTTTTTAGATACATTTTGTATAGCCACATTAACACAAAAGTCTGAGTAGTGCTGATGATTTGATTGTTTGTATTTTCCCTCTAATATATAACAAATGAGTCTTCTAAATAGTTGACTATATATGATAATTGAGTCATTTCACGTCTTATTGTGGTCAGTTGTTTAAAAGCTAACATGAAATTAAAAGCAAAACATATACCAGGATACTTGAATACAATTGCTGTATACAAATTGTCATTTTTGGGAGTTGCATCCTCTATATTCCAGGGGTTACTGTCGCTTTTGTTCGGTGCAGAGAGCATAAGTGCCTATAACCCCTTCAGTATCGAGGATGTGTGAGTTGATGATGACTTTTTTTTGATTTACCAATTGTCTCTGTTGCCATGTTTTCATACCACTCCAGCAAATTATTTGTTTGGTTTGTAAATACTGTACAGGATGATGCAGTATATTTGTATTGTATTTCTTGTTATCAGTGTTAGTTATGGGATAATAAGTTAAGGGTAATATATAATTGAAATACTGTCATATTTTCTTTGGGTTTTCACAGAAAAATCGAAACAGAAAGAAAAACGTTAGTCCAAGATTGCTGCAGAAGATATTCAAGACACAGAAGTGCCGTGACGTCACCAGCTACCAGCCTCTGGAGCGACGCTGGTTGTATTGACAAAGGATGGTGCAATATCTAAGTTAGGCAGTGTCGACCGATCGATCTGATGAAATAGCCACGTCATCTATTTATTTCGTTTTCTGCATAAATTGACCCAGTTGATTAGGCACCTTCTGTCTATCATAAATGATTGCCGTATTGAACAGTATCTTTAGAAATTTGTTCTAACTGAAGTGTAGTTATACACGTACAGTGATACGAATCCCCTCAGATTTATTCTAAAAAGAATTTATTTAACCAGTTGATTTCGATTATATATTGTTGGATTGTACATGTCATGTTAAATTTTATTTCAGTTTTTTTTAAATATATATATATATTAAAATCATCACTGACACAATCCAAGGAACACTAACCATTAACCCATTCACCCCTGAAGACACAGTTTTACTCTTCCAGTTCAAAGGTTGGAATAGTTCATTATGAAATTTCAGGGGCGAATGATTTAAGTACAACAGATCAATAAGAGTTATATTATATTTGTTAAGAATAGTTATAGGAGAACTTCCATAATTTCTCTGTATTTGTCCCAATCCTTTTAACAAAAATAAATTTCTATGTATTTCCTTTTCATTATTTATTTATGTTTATTAATTATTTACATTAATAAGTAAATAAACACTTTAATTTTATCAGCAAATGTTCGCTTTATTCATGTCTGATTTCCTGTTTATGTTATTAATTATTGACATTATATTAAACTGTTATTTCGTCAACAAACAAATTATCCTAAAATCTATAATACCATTTGAACTTGATCAATAGTACGTGCTGTCTATTACAACAACACCGTTTTGTTTAGCTTGTTTTTCATATGTCTATTTTTAAACGTGGAAACTAACACGTCGCAGCACCGGTGTTTTGTCTGCGGGAAATAGACCGAGACCTACATGTACACTAGTTTATGTGAATACATACGTGGCGTCTTTAGTGAGACTGGATATAAGTTATACATAAACAAGCAAAATAACAACACACACGATATCTGTCACACGTCTTGTTCACTAAATTTTCTATACATTTCTGTACGTAAGATGCAATCTATGCAACACTTCACAGGTTATTTTCTGTAAGCGCGTAAACAATCACGTTTTCTTTTTTATTGGATCATTTCATGGACGTTCTATTTCCCGTAATATGATATTTTATAGTTTCAAATCCATGTCTCTCGAGTTTCCGTAATTGTTGAGTGTGTTTAATTACATGTTTATATCTATAAATGATTAATATGATGGCTGGTATTACGGAAGTTGTTAAACATAATATAGCCAATCAGAAGATACCATCGATTCATTATCCCCGGAACTCCAGGAGTTACGCTTTCTTGTGTTCCCTGCAGAGAATGGAAGAGAGCGTATCCACTGGAAATTCGAAGATTACCATTCGTGAATTCAATGTGCATAGTATATTGATTGTCTTTAATTGTATAAATATTTTAATGAATCAGTTGTTCCAGTGTCTTTTATCTTGAAGATTTACAATGTATTGATTCTTAAACATTTTGACGTTGTAACGTCTTATTATAACTATTTATATTCACTTATGTAAACTCCATAAATATTCCAAGACATAATTCGGTATTACGAATCGATACAGCAACAGAAAACAGAGGGATTTCCTTAGTTTCAAATACATAAACAATGAATCTATATTTAGTTCAGACTTGTCATAAGTTTGGTCCAATCGCTGCCAATAACACTGACGTATCGGGTGTTTAACATATAATGAGATTTGACGTCATTTGACCTCCTCAGCCTCTGTCTCATACGATGCCTTTTGGCAAACCTGATCGATTTTACTGAGGAGGACATTTAGTTCAACCACAGTTTTACATGCGAACCTGACACATTTCTCCTAACAGACAAAGTAAAGATCGATGTTCACGTCGAGACTGCCACTATCGCTAAAATTATGTTAGATCCTTGTGTAATTTAATGAAAGGAAAATTATTATGTCGTCTTTAAAGAGACGTTGTTTACATTTTCTTATAGTCCCATGTATATGAGTAACATATTTGTTGTCTGTTTAAAAACACTTGTGCTACAATTATGCGAAATGAGTCCGTCATGTCACGTGCTATACACAATAATCACGTGGAATACTTTGCACTCACAACAATAATCACAATAATCACGCGATTTTTATAATATACCAAAACAATAATCTCGCAGGTTGAAAACTTGTTTTACACAATACTATTTGACCATTTTTTATTTTAATC
Source organism: Mizuhopecten yessoensis (assembly GCF_002113885.1). Taxonomy (NCBI): domain Eukaryota; kingdom Metazoa; phylum Mollusca; class Bivalvia; order Pectinida; family Pectinidae; genus Mizuhopecten; species Mizuhopecten yessoensis. Next base: position 752,698 of record NW_018480062.1, on the reverse strand, counting down.
TTTGTTATTTTTTGATGTTATCCACGGTTAAAAAAAGAAAACAATATATAGCTATTGTTTTAATTCTTTTGCAGAATACATAATCTTTTTGTTGTGTTTTTCATATTTACACCGTTCCATACAACTTCAATCCGTACATGTTGAACCAATCATGTGGTCTACTCAATTTTCTTTCAAGTACTTTCTATATTTGACGTTTAATAACATATTAACCAAACTCTTCACTTGGATAATTAGACTCACATAGCGTAAACAATAACATTTGGAAACATTTGTTATACTTTCAAGAGGCGTTAATTAATTTGAGTTCACATATAAGAGTATATATAAACTTAAAGGTAGCTTTTGAAAACATGTGATACTATGTATGTGGGTTTTTTTCAGGAAATTGAAGCAGAAGGTCATGTTGTTTGCGTTTAGTAACATTTTTCTCCAACTAGGAAATATTTATAAATCATTGGGTGGCACAGTGGACCGAGTATTCGAATTTTGTTTCTCTGATCGGATTACCTACTCCATCACGTAGGTTTCCACCAGATACACTGTAGTCTGGTTTCGTCCAACATTAAGATCATCTAAGCTGTTCAATCCAGACCAAAAAGAGTGATTAGAATATGTTGTTTTGATAATAATTGTAAGTAAATAAAGTAAATTTTCATATAACTTTATAATATAGGGTAGTGTTGGACAACATCTCTGAATCGTGAGTAGAATCATTCTATTGATTGATGAATCCTGTCCCAAATATAGAAGTGATACAGGGATTGCTATGAGTGTGTATAACTTGTACTATAGCCCATAAACTATAGTATATGTAATTAGGAGTAACATAGTGTGCCTGGAGCGTCAACACATTTTGTTAAAAGGTTTAAGCCACAGTACACATTTAAATACAGTAATTTACATATTTTGAATACTGTTTCGGTTGGAAAGATATTTAAATCAATGTAAGTGTCGTGTATTTCATCATTCTGTCACAACATCCATGTGAAGTAGGAGTGGGTGTGTAAGGTTGGGTTGATTTTTAATGCCATTCCGTCTTACAAATTGGTGAAGGTTTAAGGCGGTTGTTAAAATCACACTTTGTCTCAGCATCGCGAGTGTTTACATTAACCTCCTACCTCAGAATCCCTGTCTGGTACGCCTGATGTTAAAGCCAAGACGTACATAGCATATAATAACATTATGGTGGTATATTTACTACATAATCAGAACGTTTGACTTTGACGCAGTACACCCCATAATTCATACTGGACAGAGACAATGCCACCGTTCTCTTATTACGACAGCTTTCTTTGAAGGCGAACGGCGACACAAATAAATGGTTGTGAATGGGTTTTTTAAAGAATATTTCAAAAGATATAAGGTGAAATATACCGCCGACGAAATCGTGAGAATTAATATATTCTTTCACGATATCCTTGTTAATTTTTTTGGCAAGTTCTTTTTACAATAGACTGGTGTCATACTCATGAGAACAAGTTGCGTCTATCGCTTGGCCTACTTATTTCTGTTATCATACATGTTCGAGTCTTAATATATGAAAGAGCTTATCAGGACAGGTTGTAAACACCTTGCCAAGCCCTTATACATTTCATGTAAGATCTATTGGCGTCGTGTTGTCTTCACGGAGCAAGGAATTTTACGACCACCATAATCATATATTAAATTATGGGCAAAATAGACAAAATAGATCTTTACAACAAGACTAACAGGGACACCTTACATTAGGTAAGATGTGAGCTAAGTGCCCGAGTTTCCAATCATAAACTTTCCCTTTCTCGATACTGTTACTTTTCTACTTTCCCAATTCAATGTCTACATGTCGCCCATTTTTTCCCCCTTATATTTACGAGGTTGCTACAAATATCACAGTTTCGGTGATAGGTATCGAATAATGAACATCATACAACACATTATGATGACAATTACAGGAAATCATCATGATCTCATTGAGTAATATGTTATTTCCTTGTGCGACATGAATATCGACGTTTTAAATTTTGTTCATTATTTTACCTTGTGAATTGTGGTCATTTGGAATAGACCTTAATTTACATAATGGTTGTCGCCGATGAAACAGAAGGCGCTCACCCTTCCAGAATACCTGGTCTTATTTAACTTGTACTTTATACAAGGTACTCCATGGAAATTTATTTTGGGGCCCTAGTTTCATCGATTTTTTAGTTTAAATTACGACTTTATTTAATTTGTTTACATGTCCAATTTAATAGTTTTTCATAGATCTACTGTAAAAATGTATATAGGTATAACGTTCAAAATACCGACATGGACTGATCTGGTGTGCCTTCTTCCAATCGGTAATAATTTGATTTGTAGTGTTTTAAATTTATCATGAAATTAAACATTAAATAATTATGCATATTAACCGAACCTGCTTACAAAATATACACTTTTAAATCCCAAAAGCTCCTTTTCAACAGCACCCGAATACTTTTGTTAAATATTTTAAGTTTATTGAATTTTAGAAAGATACGTAAACCGCTAAAATTAGTACGTAAAATAATAAAGACGATTCGAATATTCGAAGAAATTCCGGATTTATTTTGAAAAAAATAGAGACAGAGGGGTGATTAAGAGCCGACTCGCGTACGTGTGGGTTTTTATATCGTATATAGATACATTATGCACTACATCTAACCTGCAATGGACTTACAGTCAACTCAATACTGATTACAATTTCTACGTTTAATTAATCAGTGTTTTTATTTTCTGGTGTGCCATTTTATTGAACGTATAGAAAACACGAAAAACCCTTGATTCTTTTATTATAAGTATACCTTTTTTGTTGATGTTTTCTTGACGGATATTTTATTTTTATATAATCTATCAATGTCACATGTATTTTATTAACAACTATATACACCTATAAACAGTTGAATCACTGAAATAATTGTAGAGTTTCCAAAACACGAACTCCAGTTTTCTAAACTATTTATAGTAATGATAGGAATCGGTGAGTGTATACCAACACACTCACAACTAGAACCAAGGCCCATATATTCTACCATACTGTGTATCCATGTACTTATATATACAGTATATCTACAATGTACTTCAGGTGGTGCATTCAGTGACGTCAAATGCCCCATTGAAACATATCGATGATATGCGGTTCAATAAAATCGTAAAGCGACTCGCGTCAACTGTTTGGCACCATTTTCGTTGGTTAGATATATTTACAAAGATTTAATATGTCCCCATGCCATATTACATGCAGGTGTTTACAAAACTCTAGATACAGCACTCAATAACATAAACAATGAATCTATCTTAAGTTAATTATTTAGAATATTGCCATTTTAGAGGGGCATTAATATTTCATTTACCCATGGGATACTATCGCCATTCATCATGAAATCACCTTTTCTGCTGCATTCAGACATTTTGTTTTCATTTTATATAAATGTGGTATTGTACTACTAATACTGATCTTGTTTTTAGTTCCACAGCCTCATGACTATTGCTTTGATATATACAAATATTAATGTAATCAGATTGATTTATGTTCACATTTAAAGAAATGGACAAACCATTTGCTCATTGGAGGTGGATGTTCGTTGCAATCACTACTGAACTTGTATAACAATGTATTACTATGCTATTGTTAGGTTTCCATGACTTATGTTGTGCTGGCTGTGATTATCAATGTTACATTATTGTCATACCTTTCATTTATGTGATACATTTGACTAATAAAGAATGATTTCAGTTGTTGGCAATATCCAAAATGATCTTTACCGTGGCATATCTGAAATATAACTCTTTTCAAATATTTCTGTAATAGATACAAAACAATATCGCCTTTTTTTTGTGACTTATGTCCATTGTAAGTCTCACATTTCGTCATTAAGTCCCTTGTCAAACATGTTTATATGTTTAATATTGTATTTGCGCTTGTTGGTGTGAAAGGTTGTATTCAAGGAATTCGTCAAATTGTGGATGGCATCTACCCATTTATCTAGTCAGTAGCATGAACCAACACATATCACAACATATACCACAAATGAACAGTCAGCATGAAACAATAAACGTTATTACAATTGAAATAGATAAAGAAAACCAGTTATTGCTTATACAATATGCTGCTAATAACGCATATCCATTTACATATTACAATATACATGTAAACATTAATATCAACAGCAGTTAATGGTATGACTTATCAAACATATCATTCTCGTTCACATTTTAGAATACAAAGGTATCGTCTATTGACGAAATAGCACATCGTAAAAATGCATGTTGAGAAAAAAGCACAACAAAGCATAGATTAACAAAGAGAACTGTTCATATGTCAATGAAGCTATCAATATATAAACAGTATGGTGACAAATACGTAATGTTAAAACAGTGAATCTGGTAATACATCATGCCTCAAACACGTATTCCATTAACCTGTCATTGATTAATATCGGACTGTTTCCCAAATAAAGAGTTCTATTCATATACATGTAGGAGTTCTGTATTAAAAGATAAAGTTAACTCCAACCATAGTATCATTTGGTGAATACGAAATCTTAGGTCTAAAGTTTCACACTAAGTATAAAACATTGAGGACCTTTTTAAACCTTCATGACAAGAGTTTTTTAAAAGAAACCCAACGTCCGAAGATCAACTTAAAACCCTGTAAGCCTTATTAATGACCTATAGATATGTGGTATTTAGGTTACAAGGCCAGCTGATCTCAGCTTTCTTACCATCCATTAACGAATTTGACAATTTGTCAAATGTCTAACTAAGATAGGTATGCTGTGACATGGAAGGTCACACAGAGCGGGTACGTTACTGGCACATAGCGAGGATCTGACGCAACTCCGCATTCCCCGACTAAGAAGTCACAGCCAACATGGATTTGCCCATAGGGGACAGGAAATTACCGGTTATGCGAGCAGGTATAAAGCGTTTATAAGGCAGTTGTAATAATATATTCCACACTGGCCAATGTGTTGTCTGTGTATTTACCAAAATCAGTTTTGTTATGAACAATAGTCCTATTGAAGTAAAATACGAGTAATGAAACCGAACCCAGTAATGAGTTTCGTATTGATTCAGATATCCACGACAAAAATAACATAAAATAAGACTTGCACTATGACTGTAAACCCTAAACAGTGTTCTGTTTGTTTCAATACGTCCATAAATACCCAGAACTGTTGTTTGAAATGTAAAGACCTGTTGACAGTGTTTAGTTCGGATTCTCATTGGAAACGTCTCTGCGAATGCACTGTGACAGACACCGCCCAGATCGTTGCCTTGTTTTACCTTAGTATTGAGGGATTCATGATGCTCCCTTTTTCAGTGTATGTTCCAGTTGTTGTATTTCCTTTACTTTAGTGTCTGCAGTTGTTGTATTTCCTTTATTTTGGTGTCTGTTCCAGTTGTTGTCTTTCCTTTATTTTAGTGTCTGTTCCAGTTGTTGTATTTCCTTTATTTTAGTGTCTGTTCCAGTTGTTTGTATTTCCTTTATTTTGGTGTCTGTTCCAGTTGTTTGTATTTCCTTTATTTTGGTGTCTGTTCCAGTTGTTGTATTTCCTTTATTTTGGTGTCTGTTCAAGTTGTTGTATTTCCTTTATTTTGGTGTCTGTTCCAGTTGTTCTATTTCCTTTATTTTGGTGTTCGTCGGTTCCTGTTGCTGTGCTTTGGTATTGATCATTGCTTTCTTTGTACAGAGATAAGCTTTGATATATTCGTTCTACTTTACTTACCCATTGATCCGAATTAATCAATTTACCAGTTTCCATCTCCTTAATATTTAAAAACAGACTTCAATAGAAATACAGTATACACCAAAGAAAATTCTTCAGTTCTTCACCTCACTGAATTTATTTATTCATTAAAGTAATACATAATACCGCTGATTGGTCCTGAATGGACAAAACGGCTCTATGGTGTCAGTAAAACTTCACCAGCTTGTTTTTCTGCATTGATAAACTAAATTTTAAATCGGTGTTTAGAAATTCTTCAGATAATTGATAAAAAGATGGTTTTTAATATTCTCCCATTTTTTAAAAACAATTTCACCGCTAGTGCAATATGAATCACAATATAAATGAATGCTGAAAGTTAAACAATTTGTCATTAATATGCATGGTGAATTCATAATGATGAACCTCATAATAATGAGATAATCTTTATAATGATGGTGCACATTAGACTTTGCACAGTAGGAGGTAATCCGATGTCAGTCGTTGCCAGGTTGTGATACCTTGTGCCTGGCCTATACTCGGTCTACTTTCTACCCTTTCTGCTGTTATCACTCACACTAGGACGCTCGTAACGCCCACACGTATTTTTTCATTATCGAATCGTATTGATTTTCCCTACCTGTAAAGACCGGACTGTGTATCTATTTTTAGTTCGGTGTCTGCCTGCTATAGGGACAGCTATTGTATCAATAATAAACTCGATACATCACGCTGTATTGGTCCCACATGGCGTCATACAGGTGATAGTGATGACATTGGTTGGGATGAGTGCATTTCACACCAGGCCTTTACATATTCCCGTGACAATGATAAATAAAAGGACAAAAAAACATATTGATCTCATGTTCATACTAAGTATAGCAAACAATGCAGGGTTCAGGGTTTTGCATCATCAATAAAAAGGTGATTAAAGCAACTCAAAGCCACTTTAAAGTGTAAAATCATTGAAATGTCATAACTTGGACACTCCCAATGGTCTTTTTTTGTTCTCTGTGAACCCGTCTATCCAGAGGTTTCCAGGGAGACACCGCTAAAACGAAGGAGTAGGTAGTAACGAAATTATGTTGGTTGTTAGACAGCGTTCAACCAAACCATATAATGGCAGCTTATATTTCAAAGAAAATGATAATAAAACCAAGATTTCAAATCTTAAGGATGTTATTTTTACTGTGTATACTTAAATACGACGTAGAATACATGATGGTTTATGTAAGTATTCTACGTCCGACATTTGTAACATGTTTGGGTCCATGTTGTCTGTTCTGTTGTTTTCACTTCTTCCCGCTTTCCAATCAAAGTCAAGTAAACAAACGCAATAGTTAAAAATATGCGCTAACCTATAGTTGACGTTAAGAACACTAACGTTACGTAGAAATAATATACAGGTAGTCGGTAATATACAGGTAGTCGATAATATACAGGTAGTCGGTGATATACAGGTAGTCGATAATATACAGGTAGTCGATAATATCTCACGGAAGTTAGTACGAAAAAGGTTGAACTGCAACATATAATCGGAACTCAAAGTCCTTAGGAAAGCTATCAACAGAAACTCAGGACATATCAAAACTAAAGATAGCATGAATCACACACAAAACCGAAAGAGAAACCAGCTGCGCCAGAGACGTTTGAAGCGTTTCCTGCTCCACATAATGCATCTTCCATGGTATCTCCCGTCATATTTAGGAATGTACGGAAGTCACCAACAACATAAGACACGGAAAGCATTCATTAATCACGGAAGACGAGGAAATTAAGGAAAATCATGTTATGATGACGACGGTGATTCATTTCAGTGTAGATTTACGAACCCACGGAAGAACAATTTATCATAGTAGATATAAGTAATTTATCCGGATATAGGTTATTCACTGGGGTAGTAAATCACACACAATTCATTGTTATACGGTTACTGAGGAATGAAAATTACATCTTGATATTAAAGTAATCGAGGTTTTCAATGAGTTTGGTATTGCGATGGGGTATATTGTCATAATGTAGATTTCTGTGATAATAATAATAATAATAATATACAACTTTTATATAGCGCCCAATATAATTTGTAAAACTGGTCTAAAGCACTTTACAACATATGGATAATAGTATTAGTTATAATTGTGAAACAAAAACAAAGGCTTATAATCACTTTTATACATTTAAGTAAGCAGATAATCATCGCAATGTGCACATAAATGAACAAATAAAGGGTGATATTTACACGACATCTTTGCAAAGAGCCTAACATGCAGACGGTAAATGAATAAAAGCGGACAGTACGTATTACCAAGTGATGTACTATTTACTGAGTTATCATATCAAGGCAGACATTGATACAGAGTGATGTAATATGTACTGAATAACAACAGTTAGGCAGATAGTGATACAATGTACCTAGATATGTACAATATACTGCATTATAATAGCAGGGCGGAATTTGGTACGTTGTTGCGTAATATGTACACAATTATAACATGAAGGCCGACAATGATACTTAATGATGTGATATGGACTGAATTATAATAGCGTGACGAAATGTGGTACGTGGTAATATAACGTGTTGTATTTTCACGTGGCAGGACACATTTTACTATATATATATTTAACAATAGAATGCACTACACCGGTGAGAAAGGACCATGGATATTCCCGACGTTATCGGAATAGGGAAGTTTAAATTTCTTCTAACAGGGACCTGAAGTATGAATTTTATAAAACATATCATATTAGTAGATCAGAAAGAAAAAATGTATGTACGTAAACTGCCAAAGATATATATAAAACAGAAATTAATACTTGTGAGAAAACGTGATACGTACATGTCGTTACGTGTAGGAACATTTACCTGAGATACATATACAATGTAAGACACAAATTATTTTACCTGTGATAATAAAACGTGATCTTGCCACCTGTAGGTGTATTTAAAAGTTTCACCGAGTGAGATCACCAAGATATAACGAGTTACGCATGTATGTATGCATTAGTGATTGTAAAAAAAGATTGTCATTTATACAGCTATAGTTCCTTATTTTATATTGGCATTGCATACATCTAACCTGGGGTATGATGTAAGTGAAAAATGAACGTAGCACACAAACACCTATACGATTTGGGACTAGATATGTAACAACATGCTAAACATTCATTACACGGCATCAGACAGCTGTTCGTCTTTCTAGGACTGATCATCGGTGATGCTAGGGACCAAAAGGTTGGAAATCGTACTGGGTCTAAAATAAGGTTGAAACAGAGGAAAAGTGCAGAAAACTCCTTTGTTATAATATTTTTAGAAATTGTAGGAACAGTGGTTAAATTAATATCCATAATAGGTTAAGTGTGTACCGTGTCACTACTCTAAAGTGATAAATGTGGATATCAATGTTATGGAAAACCTCGGGGATTTGATATCAACCAGCAAAGTTTACCACGTTGTAGCTTGAAATATTAATTAAAGATACACACATGTGATTTCATCTGTACAATTTGATTATTTATTCAGTATGATAAAATTGAATTATACTGAATCATTCAGCTGTTTCATCATCATTTAAGGACTCATCGTTGATGCTGGGGCCATGAAGGCGGAATCAAAATTGGTCTAAAACTCTCTTAAAACTTCGGACAGAAGAGGCTTTTTGTTAAACAGAAAAGACACCTTCACACGCCCAGGTTATATGTTCGCTTCTTAAATCATAGAAACTTTCCTGTAACTTAATGTTAACGTAAAATAAAATACATCATAATCATATTATTTAATATAACAGTAAAATGTACACTGAAATCGATTTTATACAATCATAAACATCTCAAAAGTATCATTATCTTGTTGATGTTTTATTTTAGAAAAATTGAATTAAACAAAGTTAAAATAAACGTATACATGTTTAAACACATATTTGCAACTAAGGAACAATCGAGATGATAGAAGGAAAATGCATTAAAAATGTAGGATTTTCCCCCCCAATAAACCAATAGTATTTCTCCGGATGCCGATAATTCCCTGTAACAATATATGACGCATTTGACTCAATGATCGTTTTAGTTTATAATTCTGGTTTCGGTTTTGATAAAATTCGGACAAAAACGACCACAAACAAGACAGCCTCACGGACTATGGGAGATAACTCCATTTAAAACTTGTTACTCAAAGGAAAAAAGGCAAACTTTTAAGGCAGCAAATATATCTTAAATCCACAATTTATTTGCATTTTTTTTTATTTAGGAAATTATGAGCAAACTAAAAGCCTATTTGATTAAGTGCACCACGCATTGCTACCACTTTCATAACTATTTCGGTATGAACTAATCTTTCCACCAGTATTTCAATTATTTTGTAGTCTCAGTATTAATATCTGGTATTATCGTCTCTTTAGTTATATTATTTTCGTACAACTGAATTCGTATCTTTAAAAATTAACATAACTATCTACCATGTTGATACGTTAACTTTTCCTTTTTACAGTCTTTAAATACACCTTCCAACGAAAAAAACCTCGTTATGATCCAGATGCTGGGACCATGCAATCATGACGTATCGTAAATTCAAATTATGACGGACAATCCGGAATGATTCCCCGGCAAAACTGGTATCCATAAAACACGGTCTCGCTCCTGCAGAAATCTTTTAAGCCGATTTGGTAAAAAAAAAAAAAAAAAGATCCGAATGAGACCACTAAGAACGATCACATAATATTGGCTTTGTTGTTTTGAACGTAAATATAAGGATTGTTACGCATCGTTTAAGCATTCGTTATGTTATAAAACTGAGTTGCTGTCATACATTCTCCACGATGCGTTACCTCATGTCATAATATATGTTTGATAACAAAGATAACTATACAGAGGTTAAGAATAAGAATTTTAATAATTCAATACACTAAATAAACAAAATACTATAAGCAGGACAGTGTTTTCAAATATAAACAAGATAAACATACCTATAAATACATAATAAATAAACCAATGCAAACAGGTGAAATGTACAAATATAAATAGGTTAAACAATCTTATCTAGACAGGATAAACAGATTTAAAAATGATAAACGAACAGATATTTAGGTAATAAACATACCAATAGAAATGGGATACACATATAAATAGGCTAAACAATCTAATTGAAAAAGTATAAACACGCATATTAAAAAATGATTAACACATCAATATATATGTAATAAACATACCAATAGAAATGGGATGAATGTATCAATAAAATATGATAAACATATCAATATTTACAGTGTAAGAATAACACAATGAACAGCATAAAAACATTTTAAAGATAACATGCAAATATAAATAGGATAAAAATACGAATATAGATACCATACCACTATAACCAGCTTTATCATTTCAATACAAACAAAATAAACATACCAATAACTTTTGTAACAAACCAAGGTACTAAGTATAACTAACCAACGTCAACATGATTAACCTACGTCAATAGAAGATAGATACTGATGTAAATATAAGTAACAGACCAACGACGATAATAAGGTGAAAAAGCAACGTAAAAGGATAATTAAAATCGAAAGGATGATTGGAAAGGAGCTCTAAAAAGTGAACATTGACTTTTGTCATGTTGCTAGCAATGAAATAAAAACTGGGTTTGTGGAAAAAGGTGCTATAGATACAGAATGATCTTATCAATATCACTCACCGAAGAACTAGTTATTCATTTACTCCGGTGTTATCTTTTACGTTCGAATCATTTCAGTGACACCAAAATCGTGATCGTAAACTGACCAAGTATGGCGTCTAAATGAAACTTACTAAGATGACGTCAAAGAGGAGCAGCTAGGCATTTGAATTCGTATCAATATGACGTTTATCCAGACTTTAATGGTACTCTTATAGGATCCATTTGCAATTGTTTGTAAATCGATATTTTTCTAATTTAGGACTTGAATGTTTAGAAGAAGTTGTATTTTCTCTTTTACTGACTGGCTTGACAAAAAATGACAGAACTTCCAGTGCAAACCAACGTAGAAAAAGGTAACAAATCAACGCTCTAAATATAAAAACCGAACAAAATTAGGGCAACAAACAAACGTATATCAACGTTGATAGAAAACTATGTATAGATAGGTAAATAAAGCAACATAAATAGGATAACAGCCCAACCCGCGATGTACATAGCACAAATCACATAAAAAAAGGGTACAAATAATGGAAACATGAAAAAATAAACAAAAAGTGTAAATATGATAATAACTCACGTAAATAAGGCACCAATTCAACATATAATGTAAATAGGAAAAACATCTCCAACTAAAAGAGGTAAAAATAAGGATGGGACAAATACAAATAAAACATTCACCAATGAGACCAGATTTTTTTAATTGTAAATATGATAATAAAACGATGTAAATAAAGTAACAAGCAATGGTAATACGACAGCAGATCGACATCATAATCAATTAGTGCAAACTCGGGTACGAAACAAAGCGAGTCCAAATTCCCGTCGTAAGCAAATAATTTCCAATTAAATTATTTCGATCTATCTAGTTTGATTGCGTCATTGATTAGACACCGCGGTAGATAACATTATTTGTGCTTCATTATCACGAACAGAGCACGCCCGTACTGAAATAGCATAGATGAGATATTAAACATTGTAAACATTGTGTTTTTGTACAAATAGACATATTGATAATCCTGTTTGCCATGGTAACACTGCCTCTCAGAGCGTCCATGGTGTGCGTCACAATGTGTTTTGTATACCTAACACCGATTTGATTGGTCATTAGTCTGTTATCTCCAGCCATCGTGAATACGGACGATTGGAGGTCAAGTACCTACTCGTATCCGTATCTACCATGTAATATACACTTGTAATAGACTACTGCTATATTTAACAGGGGACTTGTCTTCCAGATTGATCCTCGGTAGCACATATAGGCATGACGAAGTGGAGAGCTGAAGATAATTAGACGACGCCTCACAAGTCAAGATCGGGATCAACCGATAATTGTTCCATAAATATGACATAACAATTGAGACAATTAACAAATATGATCAAAGCACTGCGATTTCAATCAACCAATGATTAACCAAAAATGAGCACACATAAAATCAGTAACGTTGATCTCGGCCTATAATTTACGAAACAAAAATAATTTAACCAATTTCAAATGATATATAGTTTAGGTATCTATTTCAACCGAATGTGTTTCTGTTTATATCACATTTTGTTGAATTTATTAGAGATTGTACGGAACACTCATTCCTAATCATTGACATCATCTCGATGCATTACTTATATCACGACTTTTTACAGTTGTATTTTACAGTACTAATAATACCACTTGTATTGGAGTTATTTCACCAATATATCTATCATAGCTGACGTTTTACAAATTGCACACTGGTCATTCGTACAATAATTGACAAACAATACACAGTGTTCATTCCGACAACATGTGACAAACCTCACTTTATGGTCATTCGAACCCCATATGACGTAAAATGCACAATTGTCATCCGAACAACATACGACAAAGAGCACACTTGACAATCAAACAGCATGTGAAAAGAGCGGCTACGAACACATTCATACAATATGTAGCCATCATGTAAGCGCATTATTACGTACATGTGACCAAGAATGAAGGGGAGTCGTTCATACATCATGTGACACAAAAATAGCGGTCGGTGAAACAAACACAGTGGTCATTCACTTTTTTTTTGTGCCAAACAACACAAAGTGGTCATTCAAATAATATGTGACAAACACACATTAGTCATTAAAACTTAACGTGACAAACTATAGAAAGCGGCCATTTAAACAATATGTACAACAACAACAACACACTGAAGTCATTAAAACTACCCGTGGCAGACAGTACAAAGTGGTCATTCAAATTATATGTGGCAACAGTTGCACACGGCGGGCATCCAAACACTATGTGACAACATACGGCGGGCATCCACACACTACGTGACAACACACGGCGGGCACCCACACACTATGTGACAACACACGGCGGGCATCCCCACACTATGTGACAACACACGGCGGGCATCCATACCCTATGTGACAACACACGGCGTCCATCCACACACTATGTGACAACATACCCGTGGCAGACAGTACAAAGTGGTCATTCAAATTATATGTGGCACCAGTTGCACACGGCGGGCATCCAAACACTATGTGACAACACACGGCGGGCATCCACACATTATGTGACAACACACGGCGTCCATCCACACACTATGTGACAACACACGGCGGGTATCCACACACTATGTGACAACACACGGCGGGTATCCACACATTATGTGACAACACACGGCGGGCATCCACACACTAGTTACAACACACCGCCGTATCCACATACTATGTGAAAACACACGGCGGGCATCCACACACTATGTGACAACCCACGGCGGGCATCCACACACTATGTGACAACAAACGGCGGGCATCCCCACACTATGTGACAACACACGGCGGGCATCCACCCACTATGTGACAACACACGGCGGGCATCCACACACTAGGGACAACACACGGCGGTATCCACATACTATGTGAAAACACACGCCGGTATCCACACACTATGTGACAACACACGGCGGGCATTCACACACTATGTGACAACACACGGCGGGCATCCACCCACTATGTGACAACACACGGCGGGCATCCACACATTATGTGACAACACACGGCGTCCATCCACACACTATGTGACAACACACGGCGGGCATCCTCACACTATGTGACAACAAACGGCTGGCATCCACACACTATGGTACAACACACGGCGGGCATCCACACACTATGTGACAACACACAGCGGTATCCACATACTATGTGAAAACACACGGCGGGCATCCACACACTATGTGACAACACACAGCGGGCATCCACACACTATGTGACAACACACGGCGGTATCCACACACTATATGACAACACATGGCGGGCATCCACACACTATGTGCCAACACACGGCAGGCATCCAAACACTATGTGACAACATGCGGCGGGCATCCACACACTATGTGACAACACACGGCGGCCATCCCCACACTATGTGACAACACACGGCGGGCATCCACCCACTATGTGACAACACACGGCGGGCATCCACACCCTACGTGACAACACACGGCGGGCATCCACACACTCTGTGACAACACACGGCGGGCATCCACACACTATGTGACAACAAACGGCTGGCATCCACACACTATGGTACAACACACGGCGGGCATCCACACACTATGTGACAACACACGGCGGGCATCCACACACTATGTGACATCACACGGCGGGCATCCACACACTCTGTGACAACACACGGCGGTATCCACACACTATGTGACAACACACGGCGGGCATCCACACACTATGTGGCAACACACGGCGGGCATCCACACACTATGTGACACACGACAGACAGTGGCCATTCAAACAGAACATTTGATAACAACAGTGGGCATTTATAAAACATGGGAGAAACAACACACAGTTGCCATTCAAACAACATGTGACAAACAACACCAAAAGGTCTAAAACGACATGTTCCACACAACATACGTTGGAACAACACACAATGGTCATTGAAACAATATGTGACAAATATCCCACACTGGCCTTTAAAAATGCATGACATCAATAGATTGTCGGTTACTCAGAGAAATCTCTCATGAAACGAAGTTCACGATGACATTTGCCTGGAATGAAACAGAGCATGATTGAGTTTTATTTATCTTGCGTAGGTGGTAACACAATGTACATAGTTGTGTTTGCTAATACAGTAGTATTTATAACGTTAAAGAGGGAAATTAACGTGCTGTCCGTCGATAACTCTTCTAAGTGGGTGTTTATGTTCTCGAGTTTGCTTGTGAAATATAGCCAATGTAGCATTGGTGACAAACTGGATCACCTCAATAAACGTTAGCGTGTATATAATGATATTTTAAATAATATCTGAAACGTAACTACATATGTAGCCTGTATACTTATATGCAGTGGCACACTGGAAAGCCCGACCTTAAAATATAATGAAAGGTGCCATGTATTTTACATCTGACCAGAGCCACATGTAATGGCTTTGTGAAGTGAGAAGAGTGGTGGGGAGAAAATCATTTTTTTATCGACACATAAAGCAACACACATTGGACACGTACACAAGGAAACTATCATGACGAGATGGATAGCTATTAATATAGGTGTTTCAACTGTAAAATAGATCTTAATAATACGAGAAACCTTCAAGATCACTAGTTTTCAATTATGAAAACAAACACTCTTGGTGACAAAGGACATTATATATATATATATATATCTTTTTATTTTTAACATTTTTTGTCGCTTATGTGGAGTCTAAAAACGCAGTTGGTGATGAGCTGGTGTAACATTGTGGGATTAGTTTAAAATTTGAAAAGGGAACGAGAGAGCAAAAGAAAAGCTACTTTCCCGTTTGGTAACTCTCTTTTACGTGCAGAAAATTGACTGTAGAAAACGAACAAATTAGTCCAATGAAATAATAACCCAAATCAAACCGAATGCTTACATACTTATGTATTCTCCAATCTCCAGCACAAAACCTACATGATGTGTTCGTTGCATATATCAGTATTACCCTGCATGCTAAACCATTAGGAATAATTTACAATATGCGAAAAAAATGCACCTTGGAACTGTGGTGTTCNACTCTCTTTTACGTGCAGAAAATTGACTGTAGAAAACGAACAAATTAGTCCAATGAAATAATAACCCAAATCAAACCGAATACTTACATACTCAAAAATTAATTACGTTACTCTCACAAACAAATGACGTAACAATCAGTACCTGCTCACAAAAGAAGATAATTCTGCAATAAGCAAAGACGGAATAGATCGCATTGGCGATGCTCGGGGCCAAAGATGTGGTTATCCAAATCGGACTGAAAAACAGAAGTGGGGGTATGTTAAACCACTTAATTATAAGAATTCCAATAATCAAAGGAGTACTTGTTCATTTCAAATGATAATGAGTGTGTATACTATGAACCGTGTCATTACTCAGATACTTTTTTGTGGCCATCAAGGTCGGGAATCTATAAAGAATCTACATGTATCACCTTATATCCTGAAAGATGAACGTAACACGCACACAGGTGATTGCATCTAATATTGCAGCATCTGTATTGTCACTGAATAATTATGTTGTTTAGACTTATTGCTGTCCTTTTTTTAGCATTGCTGTCAAGCTCTTGTATGTTTCATTGGCTTTGCATGCCATTTTTTGTATAAACATATCTTGTAATTATGCTGTCGGCACACTTGCTAGTTATAATATCAGTGCAAGAGTGATTCTGTTTCTAACAATGAATAAACTCAATTATCGCGATTACTATACCGTTTAATGTGCTGCTTTTTCTGGAATCGATTGCAGGCACATACACGTGTATTTCCTCCTCAAGCGTGTAGGAATGGTAGCGTAGAAATATCTTCTTCCTGAAATTATATTTTTTGTAAATTAAGGCGATATATACTCTTCGTAATGGTTTACGCTACAAGTTCCTGATGCATTTTACATTTCCTAAGAGCATTGTATTCCGCTACAATGCATATTAATGATAGCTAATTTAGTAATTTTTAAAGCATTGTGTGTTTGACAAATGAAAATAGATGTACTGTTAAAAGAACGAAGAAGGAAATGGATGAAGTGATCGATGGCTGGATGAATGAAAATAAAGAAAGATGGGTCAAGTAAAAACAAAAAATGAAGATAACTTAAGGAGATCCGTGATTAAGATCAATCTTATATCAGCGAATGCCTCCTTTCGTTCTCCATTACAGTATTAATCCACTGACAAGATGCCTGAATGTTCTGTCGATCTCTCTCCGTCTTACGAATCTAATCAATATTACATGACTATGTTCCTTAGCAAGGAGACATTGCCCCTTTATTTCAAAGCCATTATTGCGTGGATCAATAACGGGTCAAGTATCGAGATGGACCTGTCAGTGCGTGCCGGCTAAGTCGAATAGGATCACCCTCAATCGACGTTATACTGGAATAATTAAAATAATACCTCGCCGCATCGAATTCCGTTACCTAAACCTATGTGATTCCTATTACAATGGGTGACTTATCCTTACGGTTCGGAAATCTGCTCCCACATAGAAATAATTAATTGATGGAATGGCCGTCAATGTATTACAGGGTTACACACGAGCCCTTTGTGGATGATTTAACGCACGCGCTCACCGACCCTAACCTTATTTGGACAGTACAATGACATATACTGATGTATAAAGTCCGAACAAATTACACGCACCGTGATTCTAGATTGAAAATTATATCTCAATATCCGTCCAGATCGATGTATTGTGGCCATAATGGAAACTATACTATGTTTTATAAAGAATTGTCTGCAACGAGGTCAGCGGTACCTAAAACAAAGCAAAATACACATATTGGTTAAAAATGGCTAAGACAAATGGTGATGTTTCATATAATTTGGGATTATAACAGCTATTAATGACAAGTTAATACCAGACAAAATTCCTTACGGCATACAATATGAACTTTCAAGAGATCGATATGAAAAAGACATGCCAAAAAAATGAATATCAAGTCAGTCTTATATTGAGAAGAATATAAAAAAGCAAAGAGTACAGAGATGTTGCGAAACCTTTCCTTCCTTGTATTCGTGGCTTAAAGAAAGGTGTAAAGTCTACAAATCGCTGTTTTTTATGGAGAGTTACACGTAAATATATATATATCTATTCTCGCTCTCTACCACTTAGTACCTTTTATTTCCTAGCGCCTTGCTTGGCAATACCTCACTTTTTGCTTTAATGTTGAACGTTCACCCAAGTGAGGAAGGCGATGAGTTCTGTCCCCAGGCCGGGACATACCAAATCCTTAACAATAACAGTTGTCGTTCAGCATTTAGAGAAATAGCAACAACTGGTTCACTTGTTGTCAGTATAATGTGACCGGGCGGAATTCTGTGCTCGGTGCCTTCGGCGCGGTATTTCAGTGAGACAGCACAAGCACAAGCCGGCATCAGATCCGCGCTATCACAAGGAGGCAAATACACCAAGATACCCTGCCTCCGGCACGGATACGCACATGCACGCATTCACATCACACATGGAGGCACGTCCTGAAATGACCTTAGCTGTTAATAAGACGTTTAACTAAATAAAACCAAACCAAACCAATATTTCTTTAGTCAATTGTGCTGCGTACGGATGTAAACCAACGTAAACCACAGACGGTTCACTCTGCAAAGTTAAAAAACTTTGTTTGAGGAAGTAAAAATATGGCTTCTCGACACATGCATACTATGGGATACCAGAGCCGAGACAAGTGTGCCTTATTTTTCTATCGCTTAAGTTCATTCATCAAATATTTATTTATAAAGGCATTTAGGGACAGAATGGACATACTCAATTAAAATGATATTTAACAAATTATTAATTGATGCCGTGAAAAAATGTGTAATCTATGTACATTGATTAGGAAATTCAAATCATTATGATTCACTACTCTCACATCTTTTATGTATGTAGAACACATGAACCTTCGGGCTAAACTATCTTGATCCCAGAACGATTGGCGTAATACTTCTGATAAAAAAAATCAATTCCTTCATCAAAAATTAATGCTAAATGCATGTTAGGTAGCCAAAGTATATACACCTTCCATATTTTAGTAATATTTAATCATTTTAAATGTCTTGGGGAAATATTATGATTACTTAGCAATCATACTGACTTTGACGTTTGTTTCTCTCATCGCATGAACGTAAACAAAGATGGTTAGATGTCACGTCAAGTGAGGTAGTTTCATACTACAATGTAAATTTGTTCTTTGGACAATGAAAAAATAGGAGGTATGGTAGAACTAACAATTCATTCAGGATATGATGCCACCGAATAATCAATATGTTTGCTATAATGATACAGAAAATTCAATGGTTTCTGTTATAATGGTACAGTATACCCCATGGTTTCTGTAATAATAGTATAGTATACCCAATGGTTTATGTTATAAAGGTACAGTATACCCCATGGTTAATGTTATAATGGTACAGTATACCTGATGGTTTGTGTAATAATGGTACAGTATAACCCGTGGTTTATGTTATAATGGTACAGTATACCCCGTGGTTTATGTTATAATGGTACAGTATACCTCATGGTTTGTGTTATAATGGTACAGCATAACCCGTGGTTTATGTTATAATGGTACAGTATACCCCATGGTTTATGTTATAATGGTACAGTATACCCCATGATTTCTGTTATAATAGTACAGTATACGCCGTGGTTTCTGTTATAATAGTACAGTATACCCCATGGTTTATGTTAGAATAGTATACCTCGTGGTTTATGTTATAATGGTACTGTATACCTCATGGTTTATGTTATAATAGTACAGTATACCCCGTGGTTTATGTTATAATGGTACAGTATACCCCGTGGTTTATGTTATAATGGTACAGTATACCCCGTGGTTTATGTTATAATGGTACAGTATATCTCATGGTTTATGTTATAATGGTACAGTATACCACATGGTTTATGTTATAATGGTCCGGTATACCCTGTGGTTTATGTTATAATGGTACTGTATACCTCATGGTTTATGTTATAATGGTACAGTATACCCCATGGTTTATGTCATAATGGTACAGTATACCTCATGGTTTGTGTTATAATGGTACAGTATAACCCGTGGTTTATGTTATAATGGTATAGTATACCCCGTGGTTTATGTTATAATGGTACAGTATACCTCATGGTTTATGTTATAATGGTACATTATACCCCGTGGTTTATGTTATAATAGTACAGTATACCCAATGGTTTATGTTATAATAGTACAGTATACCCCGTGGTTGATGTTATAATGGTACTGTATACCTCATGGTTTATGTTATAATAGTACAGTATACCCCGTGGTTTATGTTATAATGGTACAGTATACCCCGTGTTTATGTTATAATGGTACAGTATACCCCGTGTTTTATGTTATAATGGTACAGTATACCCCATGGTTTATGTTATAATGGTACAGTATACCTCATGGTTTGTGTTTTAATGGTACAGTATAACCCTTGGTTTATGTTATAATGGTACAGTATACCCCGTGGTTTATGTTATAATGGTACAGTATACCCCATGGTTTCTGTTATAATGGTACAGTATACCCCATGGTTTCTGTTATAATGGTACAGTATACCCATGGTTTCTGTTATAATGGTACAGTATACCCCATGGTTTCTGTTATAATGGTACAGTATACCCATGGTTTCTGTTATAATGGTACAGTATACCCATGGTTTCTGTTATAATGGTACAGTATACCCAATGGTTTATGTTATAATGGTCTAGTATACCCCGTGGTTTATGTTATAATGGTACAGTATACCTAATGGTTTATGTTATAATGGTACAGTATACCCCATGGTTTATGTCATAATGGTACAGTATACCTCATGGTTTGTGTTATAATGGTACAGTATAACCCGTGGTTTATGTTATAATGGTACAGTTTAGCCCGTGGTTTATGTTATAATGGTACAGTATACCTCATGGTTTATGTTATAATGGTACAGTATAACCCGTGGTTTATGTTATAATGGTACAGTATACCCCGTGGTTTATGTTATAATGGTACAGTATACC
>NW_018480062.1:708011-722382 GCF_002113885.1 Mizuhopecten yessoensis | reverse complement strand
CCACATGGTTTCTGTTATAATGGTACAGTATACCCCATGGTTTCTGTTATAATGGTACAGTATATCCCATGGTTTCTGTTATAATAGTATAGTATATCTCATGGTTTCTGTTATAATATTATAGTATACCCCATGTGGTACAGTATACCTCATGGTTTGTGTTCACGGTTTCTGTTATAATAGTATAGTATACCCCATGGTTTCTGTTATAATGGTACAGTATACCCCATGGGTTCTGTTATAATGGTACAGTATTCCCCATGGTTTCTCTTATAATGGTACAGTTTACCCCTTGGTTTCATTTATAATAATACAGTATACCCCATGGTTTCTGCTATAATGGTACAGTATTCCACATGGTTTCTGTTATAATGGTACAGTATATATACCCCTTGGTTTCTATCATAAAGGTACACGGTATCAAATATTTTCTGTTTGGATGGTACAGAACATTCAATGGTTTCTGTTGTAATGGTACAGAACATTCAATGGTTTCTGTTTTAATGGTACAGAACATCCAATTGTGTCTGTTATGATGCTACAAAGTATCAAATGGTTTCTTTTATAATGACACACTATACTCAATGGTTCATATCATATGGTACATGAAATTCAATGGTTTCTATTACGATTTAAACATTAATATTAAGCTGAGGTCTTAACCAATATGTACGTAACCGATTTGTGGTTATACAGGTAGAATTGTTTTAAATATCCATTCAAATCCCTCTTAAATTTCACTCTGCATCCAATGGTGTTTATTATTATCAAGCAATTACTCACGTTAGTTATGATTTTCATAAGATGTCAGAGATGACCATTATTTACAAACCACAAGTAGGGACATACAGTTTAGAGTAACCAATTTGATACAAATTAAACATTTTGCCATTATGCATCCATAGATCATTTTATATATTATATATAATAATAACCTTCAATCTAAATAGCATTTAGTCAATGGTGGCTGTTTTAATGGTACAGAACAGTCAATGGTGTCCGTTATAATGGCACAGAACATTCAATGCTTTCTGTTATAATGGTACAGAACATTCAATGGTGTCTGTGTAATGGTACAGAACATTCAATGGTTTCTGTTATCATGT
Source organism: Mizuhopecten yessoensis (assembly GCF_002113885.1). Lineage (NCBI taxonomy): Eukaryota > Metazoa > Mollusca > Bivalvia > Pectinida > Pectinidae > Mizuhopecten > Mizuhopecten yessoensis. The sequence goes on along the minus strand of NW_018480062.1, from coordinate 721,276 downwards.
TACAAAACATTCAATGGTTTCTGTTATAATGGTAAAGTTTACCCATGGTTTCTGTTATAATGGTAAAGTATACATATGGTTTCTGTTTTTATGATACAGTATACCCCATGGTTTCTGTTATAATGGTAAAGTATACCCATGGTTTCTGTTATAATGCTGCAGTATACCCATGGTTTCTGTTATAATGGTAAAGTTTACCCATGGTTTCTGTTATATTGGTACAGTATAACCCATGGTTTCTGTTATAATGGTACAGTATAACCCATGGTTTCTGTTATAATGGTGCAGTATACCCCATGGTTTATGTTATACTGGTACAGTATAACCCATGGTTTCTGTTATAATAGTAAAGTATACCCATGGTTTCTGTTATACTGGTATAGTATACCGCATGGTTTCTGTTATAATACTATAGTATATCCCATGGTTTCTGTTATAATGCTAAAATATACCCCATGGTTTCTGTTATAAAAGAATAGTATATCCCATGGTTTCAGTTATAATAGTATAGTATACCTCATGGTTTCTGTTATAATGTTACAGTATACCTCATGGTTTGTGTTATAATGGTACAGTATTCCCCATGGTTTCTGTTATAAAAGAATAGTTGGTTTCTGCTATAATGGTACAGTATTCCCCATCGTTTCTCTTATAATGGTACAACATTCAATGGTTTCTGTTTTAATGGTTCAGTTAACCCCATGGTTTCTGTTATACTTGTATAGTATACCCCATAGTTTCTGTTATAATGGTTAAGTATACCCAAGGTTTCTGTTATAATGGTAAAGTTTACCCATGGTTTCTGTTATAAAAGAATAGTATATCCCATGGTTTCAGTTATAATAGTATAGTATACCCCATGGTTTCTGTGATAATGGTACAGTATACCCAATGGTTTATGTTATACTGGTACAGTATACCCCATAGTTTCTGTTATAATGGTAAAGTATATCCATGATTTCTGTTTGTATAATACAGTATGCCCCATGGTTTCTGTTATAAAAGAATAGTTGGTTTCTGCTATAATGGTACAGTATTCCCCATGGTTTCTCTTATAATGGTACAACATTCAATGGTTTCTGTTTTAATGGTTCAGTTAACCCCATGGTTTCTGTTATTATGGTACAGTATACCCCATAGTTTCTGTTATAATGGTAAAGTATATCCATGGTTTCTGTTATAATACTATAGTATATCCAATGGTTTCTGTTATAATGGTGCAGTATACCCCATGGTTTATGTTATAATAGTAAAGTATCCCATGGTTTGTGTTATAATGGTACAGTATTCCCCATCGTTTCTCTTATAATGGTACAACATTCAATGGTTTCTGTTATAATGGAACAGTATTCCACATGGTTTCTGCCATAATGGTACAGTATACCCCATAGTTTCTGTTATAATGGTTAAGTATACCCATGGTTTCTGCTATACTGGTATAGTATACCCCATAGTTTCTGTTATAATGGTTAAGTATACCCAAGGTTTCTGTTATAATAGTAAAGTATCCCATGGTTTGTGTTATAATGGTACAGTATTCCACATGGTTTCTGTTATAATAATACAGTATACCCCATGGTTTATGTTATAATAGTAAAGTATCCCATGGTTTGTGTTATAATGGTACAGTATACCCAATGGTTTATGTTATACTGGTACAGTATACCCCATAGTTTCTGTTATAATGGTACAGTTTACCCCTTCGTTTCTGTTATAATAGTAAAGTATCCCATGGTTTCTGTTATAATGCTAAAATATACCCCATGGTTTCTGTGATAATGGTACAGTATACCCAATGGTTTATGTTATAATGGTACAGTATAATCCATGATTTCTGTTATAATGGTACATTATACCTCATGGTTTCTGTTATAATAGTATAGTATCTCCCATGGTTTCTGTTATAAAAGAATAGTTGGTTTCTGCTATAATGGTACAGTATTCCACATGGTTTCTTTTATAATGGTACAGTATACCGCATGGTTCCTGTTATAATAATATAGTATATCCCATGGTTTCAGTTATAATAGTATAGTATACCCCATGGTTTCTGCTATAATGGTACAGTATTCCCCATGGTTTCTTTTATAATGGTACAGTTTACCCCTTCGGTTCTGTTATAATAGCACAGTATCCCATGGTTTCTGTTATACTGGTATAGTATACCCCATAGTTTCTGTTATAATGGTTAAGTATACCCATGGTTTCTGTTATAAAAGAATAGTATATCCCAGGGTTTCTGTTATAATAGTATAGTATCTCCCATGGTTTCTGTTATAAAAGAATAGTTGGTTTCTGCTATAATGGTACAGTATTCCGCATGGTTTCTGTTATAATGGAACAGTATTCCACATGGTTTCTTTTATAATGGTACAGTATACCCCATGGCTTCTGTTATAATGGTACAGTATTCCACAGGGTTACTGTTATAATGATACAGTATAACCCATGGTTTCTGTTATAAAAGAATAGTATATCCCATGGTTTCTGTTATAAAAGAATAGTATATCCCAGGGTTTCTGTTATAATAGTATAGTATATCCCATGGTTTCTGTTATAAAAGAATAGTATATCCCATGGTTTTTGTTATAATGCTAAAATATACCCCATGGTTTCTGTGATAATGGTACAGTATACCCAATGGTTTATGTTATACTGGTACAGTATAACCATGGTTTCTGTTATAATGGTAAAGTATATCCATGGTTTCTGTTATAATACTATAGTATATCACATGGTTTCTGTTATAATGGTGCAGTATACCCCATGGTTTATGTTATAATAGTAAAGTATCCCCATGGTTTCTGTTATAAAAGAATAGTTGGTTTCTGCTATAATGGTACAGTATTCCCCATGGTTTCTCTTATAATGGTACTGTTTACCCCTTGGTTTCTGTTATAATAATACAGTATACCCCATGGTTCCTGTTATAATGGTACAGTATTCCCCATGGTTTCTTTTATAATTCTAAAATATACCCCATGGTTTCTGTGATAATGGTACAGTATACCCCATCGGTTCTGTTATAATAGTATAGTATCTCCCATGGTTTCTGTTATACTGGTAAAGTATACCCCATGGTTTCTGGTATAATGGTACAGTATACCTCATGGTTTGTGTTATAACGTTACAGTATACCTCATGGTTTGTGTTATAATGGTACAGTATTCCCCATGGTTTCTCTTATAATGGTACAACATTCAATGGTTTCTGTTGTAATGCTACAGAACATTCAATGGTTTCTGTTATAATGGTGCAGTATACCCCATGGTTTATGTTATACTGGTACAGTATAACCCATGGTTTCTGTTATAAAAGAATAGTATATCCCATGGTTTCAGTTATAATAGTATAGTATACTCCATGGTTTCTGTTATATTGGTTCAATTAACCCCAATATTTCTGTTATAATGGTACATTATACCTCATGGTTTCTGTTATAATGTGACAGTATACCCATGGTTTCTGCTATACTGGTATAGTATACCGCATGGGTTCTGTTATAATACTATAGTATATCACATGGTTTCTGTTATAATAGTAAAGTATCCCGTGGTTTCTGTTATAATGGTGCAGTATACCCCATGGTTTATGTTATAATAGTAAAGTATCCCGTGGTTTCTGTTATAATGGTGCAGTATACCCCATGGTTTATGTTATAATAGTAAAGTATCCCGTGGTTTCTGTTATAATGGTAAAGTATATCCATGATTTCTGTTTGTATAATACAGTATACCCCATGGTTACTGTTATAATAGAACAGTATACCCCATGGTTTATGTTATAATAGTAAAGTATACCCATGGTATCTGTTATACTGGTATAGTATACCGCATGGGTTCTGTTATAATACTATAGGATATCCCATGGTTTCTGTTATATTGGTACAGTATCCCCCAGTTTCTGTTATAATGATACAGTATACCCCATGGTTACTGTTATAATAGAACAGTATACCCCATGGTTTCTGCTATAATGGTACAGTATTCCCCATCGTTTCTCTTATAATGGTACAGTTTACCCCTTCGTTTCTGTTATAATAGCACAGTATCCCATGGTTTCTGTTATAATGGTACAGTATTCCACATGGTTTCTGTTATAATGGTACAGTATTCCCCATGGTTTCTGTTATAATGGTACAGTATTCCCCATGGTTTCTGTTATAATAGAATAGTATCTCCCATGGTTTCTGTTATATTGGTACAGTATACCCCAGTTTCTTTTATAATGATACAGTATACCCCATGGTTCCTGTTATAATGGTACAGTATTCCCCATCGTTTCTCTTATAATGGTACAGTTTACCCCTTCGTTTCTGTTATAATAGTACAGTATCCCATGGTTTCTGTTATAATGGTACAGTATTCCATGGTTTCTGTTATAATGGTACAGTATATATACCCATGGTTTCTATCATAAAGGTACACGGTATCAAATATTTTCTGTTAAAATGGTACAGATCATTTAATGTTTTTTGTTGTAATGGTACAGAACATTCAATGATTTCTGTTATAATGGTACAGAACATCCAATGGTTTCTGTCATGATGCTACAAAGTATCAAATGGTTTCTTTTATAATGACCCAATATACTCAATGGTTCATGTCATATGGTACATGAAATTCAATGGTTTCTGTTACGATTTAAATATTAAGATTAAGCTGAGGTCTTAACCAATATGTACGTAACCGATTTGTGGTTATACAGGTAGGATTGTTTTAAATATCCATTCAAATCCCTCTTAAATTTCACTCTGCATCCAATGGTGTATATTATTATCAAGCAATAACTCACGTTAATTATGATTTTTCATGAGATGTCAGAGATGACCATTATTTACAAACCACAAGTAGGGACATACATTTTAGAGTAACCAATTTTATACAAATTAAGCATTTTGCCATAATGCATCCATAGACCATTTAATATATTATATATAATAATAAACTTCAATCTAAACAGCATTTAGTCAATGGTGGCTGTTTTAATGGTACAGAACAGTCAATGGTGTCCGTTATAATGGTACAGAACATTCAATGGTGTCTGTTATAATAGTACAGAACATTCAATGGTTTCTGTTATAATGGTACAGAACATTCAATGGTTTCTGTTGTAATGCTACAGAACATTCAATGGTTTCTGTTATAATGGTAAAGTTTATCCATGGTTTCTGTTATAATGGTAAAGTATACCCATGATTTCTGTTTGTATAATACAGTATACCCCATGGTTTCTGTTATTATGGTACAGTATACCCCATGGTTTCTGTTATAATGGTAAAGTATACCCATGGTTTCTGTTATAATGTTACAGTATACCCATGGTTTCTGTTATAATGGTAAAGTTTACCAATGGTTTCTTTTATAATGGTACAGTATAACCCATGGTTTCTGTTATAATGGTACAGTATACCCAATGGTTTATGTTATACTGGTACAGTATACCCCATAGTTTCTGTTATACTGGTAAAGTATACCCCATGGTTTCTGTTATAATGGTACAGTATACCCATGGTTTCTGTTATAATAGTAAAGTATACCCATGGTTTCTGTTATACTGGTATAGTATACCCCATAGTTTCTGTTATAATGGTTAAGTATACCCATGGTTTCTGTTATAATAGTAAAGTATACCCATGGTTTCTGTTATACTGGTATAGTATAACCCATGGTTTCTGTTATAATGGTACAGTATACCCATGGTTTCTGTTATACTGGTATAGTATACCCCATAGTTTCTGTTATAATGGTACAGTATAATCCATAGTTTCTGTTATAATAGTAAAGTATACCCATGATTTCTGTTATACTGGTATAGTATAACCCATGGTTTCTGTTATAATGGTACAGTATACCCCATGATTTATGTTATACTGGTACAGTATACCCCATAGTTTCTGTTATAATGGTACAGTATACCCCATGGTTTCTGTTATAATGGTACAGTATACCCCATGGTTTCTGTTATAATAGTAAAGTATACCCATGGTTTCTGTTATACTGGTAAAGTATACCCCTTGGTTTATGTTATAATAGTATAGTTTACCCTATGGTTTCTGTTATAACAGTATAGTATACCTCATGGTTTCTGTTATAATGGTACAGTATACCCCATGGTTTATGTTATAATAATATAGTATACCCCATGGTTTCTGTTATAATGATACAGTATAACCCATGGTTTCTGTTATAATGGTACAGTATTCCCCATCGTTTCTCTTATAATGGTACAGTTTACCCCTTCGTTTCTGTTATAATAGTAAAGTATCCCATGGTTTCTGTTATAATGGTACAGTATTCCACATGGTTTCTGTTATAATGGTACAGTATACCCCATGGTTTCTGTTATAATAGTATAGTATCTCCCATGGTTTCTGTTATATTGGTACAGTATACCATGGTTTCTGTTATAATGATACAGTATACCCCATGGTTTCTGTTATAATGGTACAGTATTCCCCATGGTTTCTCTTATAATGGTACAGTTTACCCCTTCGTTTCTGTTATAATAGTACAGTATCCCATGGTTTCTGTTATAATGGTACAGTATTCCATGGTTTCTGTTATAATGGTACAGTATATATACCCATGGTTTCTATCATAAAGGTACACGGTATCAAATATTTTCTGTTAAAATGGTACAGATCATTTAATGTTTTCTGTTGTAATGGTACAGAACATTCAATGATTTCTGTTATAATGGTACAGAACATCCAATGGTTTCTGTCATGATGCTACAAAGTATCAAATGGTTTCTTTTATAATGACCCAATATACTCAATGGTTCATGTCATATGGTACATGAAATTCAATGGTTTCTGTTACGATTTAAATATTAAGATTAAGCTGAGGTCTTAACCAATATGTACGTAACCGATTTGTGGTTATACAGGTAGGATTGTTTTAAATATCCATTCAAATCCCTCTTAAATTTCACTCTGCATCCAATGGTGTATATTATTATCAAGCAATAACTCACGTTAATTATGATTTTTCATGAGATGTCAGAGATGACCATTATTTACAAACCACAAGTAGGGACATACATTTTAGAGTAACCAATTTTATACAAATTAAGCATTTTGCCATAATGCATCCATAGACCATTTAATATATTATATATAATAATAAACTTCAATCTAAACAGCATTTAGTCAATGGTGGCTGTTTTAATGGTACAGAACAGTCAATGGTGTCCGTTATAATGGTACAGAACATTCAATGGTGTCTGTTATAATAGTACAGAACATTCAATGGTTTCTGTTATAATGGTACAGAACATTCAATGGTTTCTGTTGTAATGCTACAGAACATTCAATGGTTTCTGTTATAATGGTAAAGTTTATCCATGGTTTCTGTTATAATGGTAAAGTATACCCATGATTTCTGTTTGTATAATACAGTATACCCCATGGTTTCTGTTATTATGGTACAGTATACCCCATGGTTTCTGTTATAATGGTAAAGTATACCCATGGTTTCTGTTATAATGTTACAGTATACCCATGGTTTCTGTTATAATGGTAAAGTTTACCAATGGTTTCTTTTATAATGGTACAGTATAACCCATGGTTTCTGTTATAATGTTACAGTATAACCCATGGTTTCTGTTATAATGGTACAGTATACCCAATGGTTTATGTTATACTGGTACAGTATACCCCATAGTTTCTGTTATACTGGTAAAGTATACCCCATGGTTTCTGTTATAATGGTACAGTATACCCATGGTTTCTGTTATAATAGTAAAGTATACCCATGGTTTCTGTTATACTGGTATAGTATACCCCATAGTTTCTGTTATAATGGTTAAGTATACCCATGGTTTCTGTTATAATAGTAAAGTATACCCATGGTTTCTGTTATACTGGTATAGTATAACCCATGGTTTCTGTTATAATGGTACAGTATACCCATGGTTTCTGTTATACTGGTATAGTATACCCCATAGTTTCTGTTATAATGGTACAGTATACCCATGGTTTCTGTTATAATAGTAAAGTATACCCATGGTTTCTGTTATACTGGTATAGTATACCCCATAGTTTCTGTTATAATGGTAAAGTATACCCATGGTTTCTGTTATAATAGTAAAGTATACCCATGGTTTCTGTTATACTGGTATAGTATAACCCATGGTTTCTGTTATAATGGTACAGTATACCCATGGTTTCTGTTATACTGGTATAGTATACCCCATAGTTTCTGTTATAATGGTACAGTATAATCCATAGTTTCTGTTATAATAGTAAAGTATACCCATGATTTCTGTTATACTGGTATAGTATAACCCATGGTTTCTGTTATAATGGTACAGTATACCCCATGATTTATGTTATACTGGTACAGTATACCCCATAGTTTCTGTTATAATGGTACAGTATACCCCATGGTTTCTGTTATAATGGTACAGTATACCCCATGGTTTCTGTTATAATAGTAAAGTATACCCATGGTTTCTGTTATACTGGTAAAGTATACCCCTTGGTTTATGTTATAATAGTATAGTTTACCCTATGGTTTCTGTTATAACAGTATAGTATACCTCATGGTTTCTGTTATAATGGTACAGTATACCCCATGGTTTATGTTATAATAATATAGTATACCCCATGGTTTCTGTTATAATGATACAGTATAACCCATGGTTTCTGTTATAATGGTACAGTATTCCCCATCGTTTCTCTTATAATGGTACAGTTTACCCCTTCGTTTCTGTTATAATAGTAAAGTATCCCATGGTTTCTGTTATAATGGTACAGTATTCCACATGGTTTCTGTTATAATGGTACAGTATACCCCATGGTTTCTGTTATAATAGTATAGTATCTCCCATGGTTTCTGTTATATTGGTACAGTATACCATGGTTTCTGTTATAATGATACAGTATACCCCATGGTTTCTGTTATAATGGTACAGTATTCCCCATGGTTTCTCTTATAATGGTACAGTTTACCCCTTCGTTTCTGTTATAATAGTACAGTATCCCATGGTTTCTGTTATAATGGTACAGTATTCCATGGTTTCTGTTATAATGGTACAGTATATATACCCATGGTTTCTATCATAAAGGTACACGGTATCAAATATTTTCTGTTAAAATGGTACAGATCATTTAATGTTTTCTGTTGTAATGGTACAGAACATTCAATGATTTCTGTTATAATGGTACAGAACATCCAATGGTTTCTGTCATGATGCTACAAAGTATCAAATGGTTTCTTTTATAATGACCCAATATACTCAATGGTTCATGTCATATGGTACATGAAATTCAATGGTTTCTGTTACGATTTAAATATTAAGATTAAGCTGAGGTCTTAACCAATATGTACGTAACCGATTTGTGGTTATACAGGTAGGATTGTTTTAAATATCCATTCAAATCCCTCTTAAATTTCACTCTGCATCCAATGGTGTATATTATTATCAAGCAATAACTCACGTTAATTATGATTTTTCATGAGATGTCAGAGATGACCATTATTTACAAACCACAAGTAGGGACATACATTTTAGAGTAACCAATTTTATACAAATTAAGCATTTTGCCATAATGCATCCATAGACCATTTAATATATTATATATAATAATAAACTTCAATCTAAACAGCATTTAGTCAATGGTGGCTGTTTTAATGGTACAGAACAGTCAATGGTGTCCGTTATAATGGTACAGAACATTCAATGGTGTCTGTTATAATAGTACAGAACATTCAATGGTTTCTGTTATAATGGTACAGAACATTCAATGGTTTCTGTTGTAATGCTACAGAACATTCAATGGTTTCTGTTATAATGGTAAAGTTTATCCATGGTTTCTGTTATAATGGTAAAGTATACCCATGATTTCTGTTTGTATAATACAGTATACCCCATGGTTTCTGTTATTATGGTACAGTATACCCCATGGTTTCTGTTATAATGGTAAAGTATACCCATGGTTTCTGTTATAATGTTACAGTATACCCATGGTTTCTGTTATAATGGTAAAGTTTACCAATGGTTTCTTTTATAATGGTACAGTATAACCCATGGTTTCTGTTATAATGTTACAGTATAACCCATGGTTTCTGTTATAATGGTACAGTATACCCAATGGTTTATGTTATACTGGTACAGTATACCCCATAGTTTCTGTTATACTGGTAAAGTATACCCCATGGTTTCTGTTATAATGGTACAGTATACCCATGGTTTCTGTTATAATAGTAAAGTATACCCATGGTTTCTGTTATACTGGTATAGTATACCCCATAGTTTCTGTTATAATGGTTAAGTATACCCATGGTTTCTGTTATAATAGTAAAGTATACCCATGGTTTCTGTTATACTGGTATAGTATAACCCATGGTTTCTGTTATAATGGTACAGTATACCCATGGTTTCTGTTATACTGGTATAGTATACCCCATAGTTTCTGTTATAATGGTACAGTATACCCATGGTTTCTGTTATAATAGTAAAGTATACCCATGGTTTCTGTTATACTGGTATAGTATACCCCATAGTTTCTGTTATAATGGTAAAGTATACCCATGGTTTCTGTTATAATAGTAAAGTATACCCATGGTTTCTGTTATACTGGTATAGTATAACCCATGGTTTCTGTTATAATGGTACAGTATACCCATGGTTTCTGTTATACTGGTATAGTATACCCCATAGTTTCTGTTATAATGGTACAGTATAATCCATAGTTTCTGTTATAATAGTAAAGTATACCCATGATTTCTGTTATACTGGTATAGTATAACCCATGGTTTCTGTTATAATGGTACAGTATACCCCATGATTTATGTTATACTGGTACAGTATACCCCATAGTTTCTGTTATAATGGTACAGTATACCCCATGGTTTCTGTTATAATGGTACAGTATACCCCATGGTTTCTGTTATAATGGTACAGTATACCCCATGGTTTCTGTTATAATGGTACAGTATATCCCATGGTTTCTGTTATTATGGTACATTATACACATGGTTTCTGTTACGATGGTAGAGTATACCCATCGTCTCCGTTATATCGGTACAGTATACCCCATGGTTTCTGTTATAATGGTACAGTATACCCCATGGTTTCTGTTATAATGGTACAGTATACCCCATGGTTCCTGTTATTATGGTACAGTATACACATAGTTTCTGTTATTATGGTAGAGTATACCTCATGGTTAATGTTATAATAGGATAGTTTACCCTATGGTTTCTGTTAAAATAGTATAATATACCTCATGGTTTCTGTTATAATGGTACAGTATACCCCATGGTTTCTGTTATAATAGTTTAGTATACCCCATGGTTTCTGTTATGATAATAAAATATACCCATGGTTTCTGTTATATCGGTACAGTATACCCCATGGTTTCAGTTATAATGGTACAGTATACCCCATAGTTTCAGGTATAATGGTACAGTATACCCCATAGTTTCAGGTATAATGGTACAGTATACCCCATAGTTTCAGGTATAATGGTACAGTATACCCCATAGTTTCAGGTATAATGGTACAGTATACCCCATGGGCTCTGTTATAATGGTATAGTATATCTCATAGTTTCAGTTATAATGGTACAGTATACCCCATGGTTTCAGTTATGATGGTACAGTATACCCCATGGTTCCTGTCATTATGGTACAGTATACACATAGTTTCTGTTATTATGGTAGAGTATACCTCATGGTTAATGTTATAATAGTATAGTATACCCCATGGTTTCTGTTATGATAATAAAATATACCCATGGTTTCTGTTATATCGGTACAGTATACCCCATGGTTTCAGTTATAATGGTACAGTATACCCCATAGTTTCAGGTATAATGGTACAGTATACCCCATAGTTTCAGGTATAATGGTACAGTATACCCCATAGTTTCAGGTATAATGGTACAGTATACCCCATAGTTTCAGGTATAATGGTACAGTATACCCCATGGATTCTTATAATGGTAGAGTATACCCCATGGATTCTGTTATAATGGTACAGTATACCACATGGTTTCTGTTATAATAGTATAGTATACCCCATGGTTTCTGTTATGATAATAAAATATACCCATGGTTTCTGTTATATCGGTACAGTATACCCCATGGTTTCTGTTATGATAATAAAATATACCCATGGTTTCTGTTATATCGGTACAGTATACCCCATGGTTTCAGTTATAATGGTACAGTATACCCCATAGTTTCAGGTATAATGGTACAGTATACCCCATGGTTGCTGTTATAGTGGTACAGTATACCCATGGTTTCTGTTATACTGGTAAAGTATACCCCATAGTTTCTGTTATAATGGTAAAGTTTACCCATGGTTTCTGTTATAATGGTACAGTTTACCCCATGGTTTCTGTTATAATTGTACAGTATACCCCATGGTTTCTGTTATGATAATAAAATATACCCATGGTTTCTGTTATATCGGTACAGTATACCCCATGGTTTCAGTTATAATGGTACAGTATACCCATGGATTCTGTTATGATGGTAAAGTATAATCCATGGTTTCTGTTATAATAGTAAAGTATACCCATGGTTTCTGTTATACTGGTAAAGTATACCCCATGGTTTCTGTTATGATAATAAAATATACCCATGGTTTCTGTTATATCGGTACAGTATACCCCATGGTTTCAGTTATAATGGTACAGTATACCCCATGGTTGCTGTTATAGTGGTACAGTATACCCATGGTTTCTGTTATAATGGGAAAGTATACCATTGGTTTCTGTTATAATGGTACAGTATACCCAATGGTTTTTGTTATAATGGTAAAGTATACCCATGGTTTCTGTTATAATGGTACAGTAAACCCATGGTTTCTGTTATGATGGTAAAGTATAACCCATGGTTTCTGTTATAATAGTATAGTTTATCCCCTGGTTACTGTTATAATAGTATAGTATACCTCATGGTTTCTGTTATAATGGTATAGTAAACCCCACGGTTTCTGTTATAATCGTATAGTATATCCCATGATTTCTGTTATAATAGTATAGTTTACCCTATGGTTTCTGTTAAAATAGTATAGTATACCTCATGCTTTCTGTTATAATTGTACAGTATACCCCATGGTTTCTGTTATAATGGTACAGTATACCCCATGGTTTCTGTTATAATAGTTTAGTATACCCCATGGTTTCTGTTAGAATAGTATAGTACATCCAATGGTTTCTGTTATAATAGTATAGTATACCCCATGGTTTCTGTTATAATGGTACAGTATACCCCATGGTTTCTGTTATAATGGTACAGTATACC